>NW_015506558.1:43243-66379 GCF_001515645.1 Sinocyclocheilus grahami
TTTTCAGTTAAAGGCAGTTCATCATTGAATTCTGTGATGTCTTCATCCAGCTCAGTTCAGTTTAGTTTAGTTTAAATAGTCTCTCTCTGTGCAAGCAAGTCGACGATATCGCTGGAAATGAAGTGTCCCCAACTAAGCAAGCCAGAGGTGACAGCGGCAAGGAACCAAAACTCCATCGGTGACAGAATGCAGAAAAAACCTTGGGAGAAACCAGGCTCAGTCGGGGGGCCAGTTCTCCTCTGACCAGACGAAACCAGCAGTTCAATTCCAGGCTGCAGCAAAGTCACATTGTGCAGAGGACTCAACTGGCTCCTGTGGTCTTGTCCCAGTGGCCGTCTGAGACAAGGTCTTTACAGGGGATCTGTATCTGGGGCTCATCTAGTTGTTCTGGTCTCCGCTGACTTTCAGGGCTGTAGAGGTCCTCTCTAGGTGCTGATCCACCATCTGGGCTGGATACGGACTGGATCTGGTGGCTACGGTGACCTCGGAATAAGAGAGAAACAGACTAATATTAGCGTAGATGCCATTCTTCTAGCGATGTAGCAAGTACATCGGGTGTTATGGAAAGAAAAAAAATCGGGTGTTACGGGTGTACATCGGGTGTTGAAGTATCAAGACACCAGTGGTACTGTACTCTGGCAGAGGAACAATTCAGACAACAAACAGATTTATTAACATGTCTGTGGGTTTATGAGATATTGGAAGTATCATGCACAAAATGTCTGATATAAAATGCAGAATTTCCAGATGTTTATTGCATAATTAAATTGGCAAAAGAAAATCTTTATTTTGGTGGATGGTCTGAAAAACTGACAATGCATTTAAAAAGCAGAAAATATACATGTCTGTGCAATTAATTTTATCCATCAAGAAAGCATATTTAAATAGGAGCATTCTGTCTGGATTTTCCATGACGAGCAACTCAAAGTGCCAGTTGGGGTAGTTTTTTTTTTTTTTTTTTAACATCACCAGCACCTGCTAAGAAGCAGTTGGTGTTTGTGGTTACTGCTGTGTTTGCTTCACTTCCCGATAACACATGCAACCTCAGTGACACCTTTCAATAAGAGAGAGACACAAACTGAAAAAAACAAGTGATAATGTGTCATTTGCCACTTTCAAATTTAAGGAGTTCACAAAACAAAATAATAAAATTTAAGATTTATTGCCTCAGAAAAAGAGATGGTAAATTTTTAGCAACTTTAACAGCATTTGCAATGTGAAATTTTATTTTATTATTATTTTTGTTTTTGCAAGATGCAATATTCTCTTCAGCCTTTATTGGAGGATAATGTGGCAAGCAGTCTGTAGACATTTGTCTTCCTTCAGTCTTCTTTCTGAAGTTGGCGTATCCAAAATGGAAAATGATGCGTTACCTGCACGCAAAGATAAAAATGGCCACCTTGGTAACTTTCCGCACAATTTTAAAGGCCTTAAATGCACACATATCCATTTTGAGCAAATAAAAATACCAAAATGCATTCTTGGTTTCCATTAAGTATCAGCTGTGTTTTGTTTAGTTGCCTGTGTTTGCCCCTTGTACTGTACGAATCCACCTTTTCCCTATGCCCTGTGGCACTTTGCGTGATTTGCTGGAGTAATTTCCATTAAACTGTAAACAATCAGCCAAAGGTTCACTCTATGAACTCAATAATAAATAAAACTGGACTCAATGAGGTGACATTATTTTTCTGAAAAGAGTTTTTCTTGTTATAGCATGTCATCATGAAACACTAAGTGTTCCATTATTCTCCTGACGTCTCAAAATACAACATGAAGGAAACTGTACAGCTCATTCAGTCAAACTGACAGATACGGATTATTTATAGCGCAGCCTTATGATAGAAAATGATTTGTTTCAGTTGAGTAGAACTTGCCCAAATTGGAAAAGCCTCCCACAATCTAAAACTCAGTAGACTCGTTAGGAAAAAGGTGGATAACCCTCAGATTTTAGTTGTGTTTGTCGGTTCTTGTTAGTATTTTGTGTGGTTTATGTTTCTATTGTATTTCTCCTGCAATCTCCTGTGTTTTTTTCTTTATTAATAAAGAATTATTATGAATTTACCTTGTTATCTTCTTCATGTGTGTTTACTTGAGTGTAAACAGAGTGTAAACAGTCACAGGAGATAAATACTTTAGTAGACGTAGTAACGGTTGTTTTGGCTTATCATAATACATGAAGTCCTGAAAATGGATTGAGTTATAATTAATAATAATAAATATAAAAAAAGTCTTAAATTACAAAACTGAAAAAAAAAAGCTTTTTAAACAATATTTACAATAAGTATGCAGGCCCCCAACAGTGTAGCTTTCATTTTGACATCCAGGTTGTTTGGAAACCTCAGCACAAAATCTGCACCTGTATTTAGTACACTGCATGAGAAAGGTTTGAAGATCTTGCCAAATGGTCCGTCTGTCGCTGCCCCGTTCAAAGACACCAGCTGTGGTCACAGTATAAGACGGGTAATTATAACTCACATCAACACATTAAGTATTCAAGCACAGGTAGTCCTCATCTACAGTATGTTTTCACTGTAATGTTTTAGTATAAAAACAGGCCTATAGGGTCATTTCGTGTCAACTCAACCAGAGGTCCCCAGATCACATTTTTGATTTTGTTAATATTTTTTTCTGGTGAAAGAAATACATAAATGATGAAGAAAACCATTAAAATATTCATCCATTACATTTTATATTTTGGCTTTCATCACTACACATGTTAATCTTTCTTCAGAAAAAAAAAAATTGACAAAATAAAAAATTTGAGCTGGGGACGTTTCTGAAATTTGGCCCTATAGGGGTCTAAGATAAATGTCAGAAAGCAGAACTGGATTTATAGCTTAAGCTTTATTCTTTATTAATCACTTTATTCTTTAAGAAAGCAAACAAGACCATGTTAGCTCTGACATTTAAAGCCAAAGAAGTGTGTGTGTGTGTGTGTGTGTGTGTGTGCATGTGTGTGTCCCTGGTATTTATCACGTTATGGGGACCAAATGACCTCACAAGTATAGTAATGCCAGTAAATTTTGACCTTGTGGGGACATAAATATGGTTTGCACAGTATAAACACCTATGGAGGGTCCCCACAAAAAATGGAAACCAGTGTGTGTGTGTGTGTGTGCGTGTGTGCGCACGCGAGACAGGTGTTTTTCTTCACTGTGGTCATCAAATTTCCCCAGAAATGTAACACAACCTGAAATCACCTAAACCTAAACCTACAACCAATGTGGGTCAGGAAACAAGGAAAATGGCTTGATAAGCACACTAGCAGTGTTAAAATCATAATCTAAAAGGTTTATGTGAAGGTTATGTTATAATAGAAAATAACTTTGGTCAATTTAAAACTAATCAAATTCAAAAGGAAAATTTTAACTTGTGCATCACCTCAAAGTTCTGATCCATGCAGCAGGTAAGAGGTAAAAATGGTCCCGCAATCTTAACGGCTGGTTCACCTCGTTTATTCTCAACTGTGAATTTAGGCAGGCAAATATGCCAGTTTTGTCGAACATGTCCGATGGCAAAGCCTGGTGGAGACTGAACCTCCAGCTAAAATATACATACAGCATATAATATACAGTACAACATACTCAAGGGCTGAACAAGAGAAGGATAACGTTCATACCTCATGATTGCAGCTGCTGCAAACAAATGGGTGCACCAGTCTGATGACCTCTTTATTAGATTCATTAATAACATTCATTATGAAGGAACGTCCTTGATAGAAATGCCTGCTACAATAATCACTGTCCTCGAGAATACTAAAAAGAACGTTCCCGACGTCATCCTTCACCTTATATCTGTTGTCAGGCTTTATTCCACAGCAGACTGTAAGAAATTAAAAGAAAGGAGATAAGATTGATGCTCGTTTGATGTCGCTTTATTTAGGGGTCCAAGCACCGAAGGTGCCGGAACTATTGTATTTGTACTAATTTTCTTATTACTATTAGGGGCCAAGCACTGAAGATGTGATGTGCCTGCTTGCAGCTATATTTATTATTAGTCTTTTTCTGCACTAAAAGTGTCTAGACAGCCAAAACCATAAGTCGTAGAAATGCCAAATTTAGCAGGATGGTACCAAATCTTCCCCATTACTCAGCTGCACACACACACCTATAATAATTACTTTTATGTTTTTGTTCCACAACAGTACAGGTTACAATCCAAATTCTTTTTTCCCTCTGATTCTCTGAGTCGAGCATAAAATTATTCCACCATTTTGAGCTGTTTTATAATCCTACTTTTTTGAACTCCTCCTAGACCATTTATCCAATTAATGCCAAATTTTGTATATATCATCTAGAGACCCTTTTGACAAAAAGTTATCAAAAGAATTTTGATTCATCTAAGGGTTTATAAGATAGTTTAGTAAGTGCATGGAGCCATAGCCACAACATTTATCTTCTAAACGGTTTGACTAATTAAAATTATTTTGATAAATATTTATCATTTGTATCTATAGATGATACATGCACAATTTCGTGAGAATCAGTCAAGTGGTTTTAGAGGAGATCGAAAAATAAGTTTTTGCCTACTCAAAATGATTGACGGACTACAACACTTTGTAATGTTGCCCACTAGAGAGAGCCACAGGATAAGATATCTATATTTTTTCTACCAGTTTCCATCACTGTGAATTACAAATAAATAATTTTTACAGTGGTAAATGTTTACTGAGGTAACTCTAACCCTAATAATAATAAATAAATAAACCTGTGCTTCATATTCTTAGATATATTTTTTTGTCTTCCTTTACTTTTCATCTAAATTACCAACTGATGTCTGTGGTTCACATAGACCAGGGGTGCCCAACCCTGCTCCTGGCGATCGACTGTCCTGCAAAGTTTAGCTCCAACGCTAATCAAAGACACCTGCCTTTAATGTTTAAGTGATCCTGAAGACCCTAATTAGTTGCTTCAGGTGTGTTTGATTAGGGTTGGAGCTGAACTTTGCAGGACAGTCGATCGCCAGGAGCAGGGTTGGGCACCCCTGACATAGACAATACTCACAGAAAGCATCAGATAGCTGACATAGTGTACGCTGATTTTTCGAGGGCTTCAGCGATTTCTCAGGGATCAACAATATCAATGTGAATGAAACATGAATGCTTATACATTGAAATCTGTGTAAATGGTTCAGAATAATTATTTGTACTAAGCAAGATGCAAAACATAATTATAATTTCATATAAATGAATAAACTTAATCAGTTTGCAAAATAATATGTGATCTCTAAAACACTTCAATATCACTAAATGTTACCTTTATTTTAATATATCCAAATAATATGCTATTATAAACATCTGTCAAGCTGCATGACATGACTTTATTTATTGCTGTCCAGTTAAAATGAAAAGTTCCCTCTTTTTATTGCAGTAGCCTACATATTGCTGCCTTCAAGTGTACTAATGCCGACCAGTAAACATGCCAAACTTCAATAGACAATATTATTTGTCTATTGTAATATGGTACATAAAATAACACTTCCATAGAAAGACACTTAAATAGGCCTACTCGTGTCACGTTTGAAAAGAGACATGGCCGTTGTGACCTAACTGTATCCTACACAAGGCGTTTCCCAGCGGGCACCTTGATATCAATTTGACATCAGATATTAGTCACTGATGACGGTGCTGTAGCATCAATTTTAAATTGGATGGCAATTTCTTCCAGTGGTAATTCGGTGAAAATAGGAAGTTAATCCCACACTGAAATTGATTTAATGTATATGTAGGCCAGTGATGCTCAATTGACATCAAATCAAAATCATGCCAAGTTTTTGACATCAGTTTGATTTGCATATTTGGCCTGTTTTTTTTATGTCAATTTTGATGTCAATTTGATGTCTTTTCAACATCAATTGCCCACTGGGCTGTGCGTGGACCCCGATGATCCGGCTGTATCTCATTCATGAAATCATGAAATGCTGATGAACAAACCTTCGTCAAAACATTCATCCGGATGAGGTTCTTTGTAGACAAACAATTGATCAATCTAAAATAAGCATAAAAATAACAGGAAATAACTGCATTTGTTAGAGAAAAATACATATAATAGGGCTTGATGCCTACTTTCCCCCCCAAGGAGCACATGTGCTCATAAGTGAAAAAATTTAGGAGCATATTAAAAAACTTTTGGGGAACAATGCAATGTATTTTTTTTTACATTTAAAAGCAAAATGATTTAATTTATTAAAATACAAAAAGTACAGTAGTTTAAAATTTTTTTTTTTTTTTACTTAAAACTTTAATTTCAATTTAATTCTTAAATTGTAGTAAACAAAGTATTGTGTCAACAGTAAAATATTGAATAATATGTGTTAAATAATGTTCTTAGTAGGGACGCACCACTACCATTTTTTCCAGAATGAGTCAGATACCGATACTTTCATTTTTGGTAGCCTACTTGTCGATACTGAGTACCGATACCTGTATTTTCATTGCATTTGTAATTTAAAAAAATACAGAAATCAAATATACAGTACACGATACATTGCACAGTTCAAATCTGTGCTGCTCGACAAGAGTTTCATTGATTTGGTGTGAACTGGTTCATAGTTCACTAAAAAGAACCAGTTCAAAAGAATGATTCGACATCTTGGATGGCCTGATGGTGAGTAAATTAACAGCAAATTTTCATTTTTGTGTGAAGTAATGATCCACTGAAAAGCAGATCTGTTGAAAGATGCTAAGTTTATCACTAAACAATGTTTTCGCTGGAGTAGCGACAAATCTTTGCTGAGAAGAATGTGACAAAATATCCCAGCATCAACAAAGAGTGCTAACTTCAGTACTTCAATAATTGCACAATTAATGTCAATATCCAGATAAATGCTCTGAATTCACCATAAAACACGGCGTATTTGCTTTGGTTTAAATAACTCATTTATCATGCAGTAATGTTGGAACCAAAGTTTCACTTTGTAGTAGTTCATGCAATCATTAAATATTGTAGTACAAAGTTGTAGATTTGGCCACAGCTCCATCACTCTCAAAATAGACGTTTTGTAAAGTTCATTACTGATGACAGAAATGTTGGGGTAAAACAAACCTGAACAAACTCAGTCGTCAAATTGCTTAACTCTGTCTGCATTTCTTTCAAATGGTGTCTACGGTAAAGACACACGGTATACACATGGTGCCTTTTCTGTATGCATGCAACAGTCTGCAAACTTGTGGCTTCCACACTGTTGAAAATTTCATCTTTGTCCAGGATGTGTTGCCCAGTGTCTGTAAGGTGAATATTATTTCTTGACCACAGCCAACTTTTGTTAATTTGTCAGTCAGAATTTTGCCTCTGCCGCCTCTATTTTCTCTATTCTACAGGGAAAATTACAGTAAGAACACATTTAGTCACATCAAATACTCTTTTGTACTCATTGGCATACAGTCATTTGTTGTTGTCGTTGTTTTAATTTTAATTTTATTTTATTCCTTTGTTTACAGTTTTTTTTACAATAATTTTTGCATTAATATCATAATCTTCATGTCATTTTTCAAAACTGTAAGCACATAATTCACAACCGATGATCAAAATGCATTTTTCAAAACTCTTAAAGGTGACATATCATGAAAATCTGACTTTTCCAGGTTTTAAGTGCTATAATCAGGTCCCCGGTGCATCTACCAACCAAGGAAATGTTAAAAAGATTAACCCAGTCACTTTGTTTTGGGAAGCCTTTTTCTGCAAGCCTCTGAGAAAACGAGCGCATCTTATTTTGCTCCCTTGGTGACGCTCCCTTGATCCCAAAGGGATCTCATTATAATATTACTGCCCCTTAATCTGTAAGTTTCCACCCACGGCGCCGTCATTTTGATTTCGCAAGTGACAGCGCTGTACCAGCTCTAATGCCATGGCGAAAGTTTGAGCAAAAGAGGCTAACTGTTCTGTCTTTGGCTGGAGACAAGAGAGCAGTGCATTTATTGATTTATTTACTGTATATTGCTCCTGCCACACAGATCGAAAATAAACAAGCGATTTATTTCCCAGCTGTTTACCTTCACAGACATAACCGACTGTTTTTGTAACTCATGTGTGTTTTTTAACATAAACTTGTGTGAATGAGAACTTAGTTTAGTACTTGCATGCTGTGACAGCCGCTTTCTGTGCGTGTGCTTCGGATGTGTGCGCTCAGAAAACCGTATATCAGAAGTTTAAACTAATATGGTTTAAAACGCATGATTTCAGCGCGATAAACGTGATAATCAGAACCAAAACAGATGTTTTTAGCAGGTACACTCTATAAAGGCGCAGCTCTTTTCTGGAAAAGGGGGCGGGGAGTAGCAGCTCATTTGCATTTAAAGACACAGGCCCAAAAAAAACAGTGTGTTTCTGCTTCCACTCAAAATAGGCATTTTCAAAATTATATAATAAATGATCTGTGGAGTATTTTGAGCTGAAACTTCACAGACACATACAGACTTATATTACATATTGTAAAAAGGGGCATAATATGTCACCTTTAACACTTTTTCCAAATGCTTGGATACAGTACAAATAAACCTAATATAATTTGTTCATTGAACTAAAATCACCATTTCAAAATGACACAGCTTAAAGGGATAGTTCACCCAAAAATGAAAATTAGCCTATGATTTACTCACCCTCAAGGCATCCTAGGCGTATCTGACATTCCTCTTTCAGACAAACACGATCGCAGTTATATTTGAAAATGTCCTGGCTCTTCCAAGCTGTATAATGGCAGTGAATGGTGCCCCTGTTTTTGAAGCCTAAAAAACTGCATCCATCCATCATAAAACTACTCCACGCGGCTCCATGGTGTTAATAAAGGCCTTCTGAATCGAAATGATGCGTTAGTGTAAGAAAAATATAGATTTTTAAAAATGTATAAACTGTAATCTCCAGCTTCCGGTCGCTCAAGCAGGCGCGTTTACGACAAGGCAACAAAAGAGGCTTTAAAAACAAGAGCACCATTCACTGCCATTATACAGCTTGGAAGAGCCAGGACAATTTTAAATATATTGAACTATCAGTTGATACAATTGCTCAAAATAATAAGTAATTATTGCATTACTCTTGATGCATAGTTTTAATGGAAATTGTGGAAATCATGAAAGTTAAAATAATTGAGGACTGAGTATGTTCAGGTATGTTCAATTTCAAGGGGCCTGTTGTTGGGAGGAAAATAAAACCCCAAGAGTTCTGTATCATTGTCATCAGTGATTGATTTTCCTGTACAGTAAATGTCTTTTTAGAGGGTGATAGAGCAGGATGCTGATTCATATTTTTGGAAGAGGCAGAGAAATGCATTCTTTATCTCTCTCATTTTGTTACTTGTTTGTTGTCTTGTCTTCTGGGGCTGCATACAGAGATTTGTATTTAAACACCATTTAATTGGTGTTGAATCGGTGTTAAATTTACAAAGTAATGTAAACAGAAATGCATAAATGGGATAAATTTAGATTTCGAAGTGATCAGATTTGGTATATTTACACTAAAAAAATTTATTTATTTCTTCCTCTTCTTCCTTTTCTTCCATAGTTTTGATTTCTAAGTAAACAAATGATGTATAAATGTTTCCACACATGATCATTGGCTGAAGGTAACCAGTAAGTAAGTGTGGCACTTAAAAAGTTCAATTAAAACTCAAGAGCTATTCGTTTTGAATGATGTGTCTAATGTAGAGAACTGTGTTTAGCGTTTTGCAAAAAGTTTGTTTTACAATTGCAAGATGAGTGTAAAGTAGATCATGTGCTTGCAGTTTTGCCGTCCGAAGATCGCGGTATATGAGTGAATGGTTTCACTGAGTGTGCCTCAAATACAACTTTTAGTGTGAGCAATAAAAATAAAAATAAAACTTTAATTGGTGTATTACTTTTTACAAATGTATTTTTGTACACACATGAATGTGTGAGTGATATGACAAACTCCACTGCAGACTGAACGAGCAAAAGACACAAAATAGTGTAGAGAGTAGTAGATTGCAGATGTAGATATGCTTAATGGTCCTGAAAAGTCTTACTGGCTTGAATCCATAATGTAAGTTGTTCTCTGTGTCTCTTTAGAGAGGATGTGGAAAGCGTTGCTGGACTGGGGTCTCCATCTGCGGCAGGACCTCTGTCGCTTCACTAGGCTCTATGAGCATGTCATGCTGCTTGTGCTCATGATGAACACTGCAACACAAGTGGTGATGACATTTGAAAGACTCGCATCAGATAAAGTGTCCCAAGCAGACCAGAAACAAGCAAAGATGCACTCATTCAAACAGTTTTGTGTTTAAAGTACACTCACATTGATTTCAATCAGTGAATTAATGGTTTTAATTTTTTATGAATTGACTGACTGACTGTGAACAGAGAATTGTTTTGCAATGAATGGAAGCCTGTTTATGTCATAAAATAAAACAAAAATAAAAAGGTAATTGCTTGCACATTTTTCTCCTCTAAGAATGTTGAGACATAAACCTATTGCGAGAAAAAAGGTCTGAATTTTGAGATAAAAAGTTGCACCCTGATAGCGCACGTACATCACAGAGACGTCTATTTTACGTCGGCAAAATTATTGCTTTGCTCATCTGCAATACGTCTATAGGATGTTTCCTAACAGATGTCAAATAGACATTTAGAAGATGTCTTTAAGATGTTGATGATTTAGAATGTATGTAAAACTTACATCTTAAAGACGTCTATCAGATGTTTGTACACAGCAGATGCTTTCCAGATGAAGCGATCTTTAACTGACATCTTGCAGACGTTCGTGTGCTTTCTGGGCAATTACCTTTTTATGTAGCATTCATGCCATTAGGTGTCAATTTAAGTCCAAGGCGACAACAGAAACAACATAAAAATGATTGCGTGCATCTTTAATATCTCTGCTGCAGTCATCAACTTTCCACCAGAAGTAATGGTGCCTGCGCACAATATCACAAATGTTGAGTTGTTCTCATCAGTGCTAATATATGGTATTTCCCGTTTCTCATTTGTCTTTCTTAGCTTGGGTTTATGAAGCACTGGAGGCAGTCTTCTTGGCTTTTTATGTGATGGAGTGTGTGTTAAAGCTCATAAGTTTTGGCTTAAAGTACTTCAAAAGCCTGTGGAATATTCTGGGTTGAGTTGTCTGTGCTGGCAGAACAGTTGTTTTTCATGTTTTCTTATTTAAAGCATATATTTTGTGAATTTATTTATGCTTAAAGCAAGCAAAACATATTTACCACTGGAGTAAGAAAATAAACAATTCAAGATATGCTTTTTGAGAACAAGTCTTAATATTTGATACAGTTTTGCTTCTCAGATAGTTTTGTCCTCTTTTCCAGTAAAATAAATATTGAAGCAATTTTTTTTTTTGCAGTGTATAGGAACATAACATGCTCTTTTTTGTTTATTTCTCCAGATTTCTGTCACTCTGGTGGGATTGATAGACCTTTTTCTCTACAACAAACACTATGATAGTGGGCGATTCACCACTTTTTTCCACCTTCTTAAAATGTTCAAAGTAGGTCGAGCATTCAGGATCTTATGCACTCTGCGGTGAGTGTTTCAGTCTTTACCACCAAATGTTCAAGTTGAAGTATGAACTGCCTAAGGTAGAATAGCATGGAGCGGTTTTGCATCATTTCAGGTCCTCATCTCAGGGTTTTCAGTGGTCCCAAGGTCATCATGAAAGTAATAGGAAAGTCTTTAAAGATGAATGCAGTCATCTTCTTGCTCATGTTTTGCATGTTCATCACGTTTTCCATTCTTTTCCAACAAGACTTCAGCAAGTCCGACCCAAAGCGATTTGGTTCCATGCTCAATACCATGTCTACACTCTTCCAGCTGTTGACACTTGACGATTGGATTAAGATCTATTACACCAGCCGAGACAATGGTATGGTATAGAAACATGTTCACAGGCTTATATTTTTGCATAATTAGGTTGTCTTGAGAAATCCAACCTACCGATCTACTATTTAAGCTTCTTCTTCTTCTTCTTTATCTGAAACTAAATTTGGACTTTATCTCCTCCTAGAGTTTTGAAGCTACAGCCACCAAACTCAGATCAGACCTTCAGACTGGTCTGACTCGGGTTGCTATCTTTTCTAACTGATCAGACTTACGATTTTTGTTAAACAGATTATCAAAACTACAAAAAGTCCTATAAACTTCCGTTTACTTTTGACAGTAAGAGTTTAAGCTGTCTATCACTAGCAAAGCTAATTGGCTATCCTAGGACAACATGCTAATTTATGCTAGCAATGTGTCAAATCATGCTAGCAACATGCTAATCATGCTAAAAACATGTTAACATCATGCTAATCATGCTAGAAGCATGCCAACCTGATAAAACGTTTAAACATATTAGCAACATGCTAATCATGTTAGCAACGCGCTGACAACATATCAATCAAGATAAAAATGTTAGCCACATGCTAATCATGCTATGTTAGTCAAGTAAACAACATGCTAATCATGCTAGCAACATGCTAACAACATGCTAATCATGCTAAAGCATGTTAACAACATGTTACAACATGCTAGCAATGTGCTAGCAACATCTAGGTTATCTAATCTAACTAAACATTCAACTTTCTAAACTTCAAGCTTTTACAACTGCTTCAAACTTTCAGGCTAGGCTTTCTCCAGCCAACCTCAAAGTTTGTTTACAAACTTTACTTATCTAGGTTTAAGTTAAAGGCTAATTTATTTTAATATATTTATTTTGGAGACACAGTTCTTATGTGTTACCAGGTGCACCTAATATTATCATCTCCATCGTCTTGTAGGCTACATCTTAATTGAATACTACATCCTTTTAAGGTAAGTCAAGAATGCAATAATATTCCCATATTCCCTTCAACCATCAACAGTAAGGGTGTATCTGTAGCCTGGGCCAGTAGTTCGGATTTGTAAGTCATGCTAACATTTTCATTGGCCTCACAAAAATAAAACTTAAATGTAATAATACAATGATATAAATATAATCTTTGAATTGTTTTCAATATGGCAGATTGGGTCAATGACAGTCAATTTAAGTGTCCTGAAACTCTGGTTCCAGGCCATCCTTATCGTTGATCCCAGATTTTGTGCATCATCATTATTAATATTTTGTAACACAATGTGCTCACAAGTTGCATTATTCATTTTCGCTATAAAAACAAACCATGGGGGTAAGTCTGATCTACGCAGTGACGATGGACACCATCCTCAGCAACAAAAAGGTCAGAGGGCATCAATAAAAACACAATTATAAAACAGTTCTAATCCTACATGAAGGTTTTCACTGACAACATTCCCTCTTACTGAACATGTTCACATTTAGAGCATTGTTGAGAAACATGCGTTGTCAATCGAGATGACAGGTGAGAGCTTTGTCATTCACTTGATAGCCTGTGCATGTATACAGCATGCATGAATTGATTAAATGGATTCTATGTCTTGAATGCATTGTAAGTTGCTTTGGATAGAAGCATCTGCTAAATGCATAAATGCGAATGTATGTAGAGTAAGTCCATGCAGAGTAGTGATGGGTGCTTTCCAAACACTGCTTCGTGATGATTCCAGACCTTTGCCAATCATTTGTTTTAAGCCAGTGATTCAGAGCGTGTATTAAACTGCCGTGATTGTCAGTAAGCAAGGCTTTGTTACTTTGTTACTGTTTCCAAATTTTAGTGGTTCTCTGTGAACCCATGAACCAGTGTCCATGTGGTTTTTACCTGATCTCGAATCCGTTTGATAAATTTGTAGACATTTTAATGACACGTTTGTATGAAAAAAACGGAAGAGTCGTAGTTAATAGTCTCTTATTGGCCTGATTAACCAAGCTCTCTATAAAACAAACAAAACAAATGAATAAAGGAACTCATGTAATATACACACACTTCATATTTAATGGTATTAGATGAATTGCATTTAATAGATAACACTTCCAATAAAACATTTGCAATTGGTTTTTAGATGTTCACATGGAGCATAGGCACAGGAACAGTTTCTTCCCACACTTGATATTGTAGTTAAATGCCTTCCAAGTGCATTTGTAAATTCACTTAGCCTAGTCCTATTTATTCATATTATCAGTGGTGTAATGCAACGAAGTAATAATACTTCGTTACAGTACTTAAGTATTTTTTGGGAGTATCTGTACTATACTTGAGTTTTTATATTTCAGCCAACTTTTACTTCATTTAATTTCCTAATTAAAATGTATACTTTTACTCCCATACATTTCCCCGAAGCATATTCGTTACTTACTACAAAACAGTCAGAAGAACACAGACTGCAGGAAAACAGGTTTGATGAATCAGTGGTATGGCGCTTGCAAGTTAGACTCCTAAAAACACCTTTTCTCACGACGCATTTTGCACAGCCGCGGATGATTCATTTTCCACTCAAGTCGAGACCGGGGTGTTCGATATACAGTATATCTTCTGCGATAATATGGTAAGTGTTGTTGTAATGATGTGCGATCTGACATTCACACATAGAGTGCACGCACGTTGATTTATTTGTCTATTAAAACTCAAAATTCCAGGCATTCTTTCATTGGCCTCACAAAAATAAAACTTAAATGTAATAATACAATGATATAAATATAATCTTTGAATTGTTTTCAATATGGCAGATTGGGTCAATGACAGTCAATTTAAGTGTCCTGAAACTCTGGTTCCAGGCCATCCTTATCGTTGATCCCAGATTTTGTGCATCATCATTATTAATATTTTGTAACACAATGTGCTCACAAGTTGCATTATTCATTTTCGCTATAAAAACAAACCATGGGGGTAAGTCTGATCTACGCAGTGACGATGGACACCATCCTCAGCAACAAAAAGGTCAGAGGGCATCAATAAAAACACAATTATAAAACACAGTTCTAATCCTACATGAAGGTTTTCACTGACAACATTCCCTCTTACTGAACATGTTCACATTTAGAGCATTGCTGAGAAACATGCGTTGTCAATCGAGATGACAGGTGAGAGCTTTGTCATTCACTTGATAGCCTGTGCATGTATACAGCATGCATGAATTGATTAAATGGATTCTATGTCTTGAATGCATTGTAAGTTGCTTTGGATAGAAGCATCTGCTAAATGCATAAATGCGAATGTATGTAGAGTAAGTCCATGCAGAGTAGTGATGGGTGCTTTCCAAACACTGCTTCGTGATGATTCCAGACCTTTGCCAATCATTTGTTTTAAGCCAGTGATTCAGAGCGTGTATTAAACTGCCGTGATTGTCAGTAAGCAAGGCTTTGTTACTTTGTTACTGTTTCCAAATTTTAGTGGTTCTCTGTGAACCCATGAACCAGTGTCCATGTGGTTTTTACCTGATCTCGAATCCGTTTGATAAATTTGTAGACATTTTAATGACACGTTTGTATGAAAAAAACGGAAGAGTCGTAGTTAATAGTCTCTTATTGGCCTGATTAACCAAGCTCTCTATAAAACAAACAAAACAAATGAATAAAGGAACTCATGTAATATACACACACTTCATATTTAATGGTATTAGATGAATTGCATTTAATAGATAACACTTCCAATAAAACATTTGCAATTGGTTTTTAGATGTTCACATGGAGCATAGGCACAGGAACAGTTTCTTCCCACACTTGATATTGTAGTTAAATGCCTTCCAAGTGCATTTGTAAATTCACTTAGCCTAGTCCTATTTATTCATATTATCAGTGGTGTAATGCAACGAAGTAATAATACTTCGTTACAGTACTTAAGTATTTTTTGGGAGTATCTGTACTATACTTGAGTTTTTATATTTCAGCCAACTTTTACTTCATTTAATTTCCTAATTAAAATGTATACTTTTACTCCCATACATTTCCCCGAAGCATATTCGTTACTTACTACAAAACAGTCAGAAGAACACAGACTGCAGGAAAACAGGTTTGATGAATCAGTGGTATGGCGCTTGCAAGTTAGACTCCTAAAAACACCTTTTCTCACGACGCATTTTGCACAGCCGCGGATGATTCATTTTCCACTCAAGTCGAGACCGGGGTGTTCGATATACAGTATATCTTCTGCGATAATATGGTAAGTGTTGTTGTAATGATGTGCGATCTGACATTCACACATAGAGTGCACGCACGTTGATTTATTTGTCTATTAAAACTCAAAATTCCAGGCATTCTAAATTATGGACGACAAAAATGCTTCTGTATGCTTTTTATATTTATACAATTTAATATAGTTAACTGTGCAGATATCCGGCACTATTTGCTAATGGTTAGAGAGTCGGACTCGTAACCCAAAGGTTGCGGGTTCGAGTCTCATACCGGCAGGGATTGTAGGTGGGGGGAGTGAATGTACAGCGCTCTCTCCCACCTTCAATACCACGACTGTGGTGCCCTTGAGCCCCAACTGCTCCCCGGGCGCCGCAGCAAAAAAAAATGGCTGCCCACTACTCCAGGTGTGTGTTCACGGTGTGTGTGTGTGTGTGCACTGCTGTGTGTGTGCACTTTGGATGGGATAAATGCAGAGCACTAATTCCGAGTATGGGTCACCATACTTGGTCACACGTCACGTCACTTTTTCACTTTAAAATAGAATCTATCGCTATTTGCACTTAGTGAAATTAGCTTATCGCTAAAAAATACTGCTATATTCACTTATCTAATTGCTTAGTGTAAATAGCATCTATCGCTAAGAAAATATGCTATTTTCACTTATCTAATTGCTTAGTGTAAATAGCATATATTTTTGCACTCTGCAGCTGCAGTAGAACATGGTGTTTCTGTTGGTTCATGAAAACGTCTCTGAAACGTCTGTATTTGACAAATATTGCATTTTATTCACTTAATCTGTGATAAAGTATGCCAGTACTGTGCAAACACCTCTACGGAAGCAGAAAGTGTCCGATAGTGATGTGTTGTTCGCGAAAGAGCCGATTCTTTGTAGCGAACGAGAAGAGCCGACTCCCGTCGGGGAGAGCCGAATCTTCAGCAGGAGCCTTCTGTTTTAGCCCAATTTAGCAATTGTGAATGGTTTGTGTGTTGGTAAGCAATTTTTTATTCGGTGTTTTCATAAAAGCCTTATTTTTATGCATTTTTTCGTTACAAAAAAAACACATGCGGCTAATCACCACACTTGATATTGTAGTTAAATGCCTTCCAAGTGCATTTGTAAATTCACTTAGCCTAGTCCTATTTATTCATATTATCAGTGGTGTAATGCAACGAAGTAATAATACTTCGTTACAGTACTTAAGTATTTTTTGGGAGTATCTGTACTATACTTGAGTTTTTATATTTCAGCCAACTTTTACTTCATTTAATTTCCTAATTAAAATGTATACTTTTACTCCCATACATTTCCCCGAAGCATATTCGTTACTTACTACAAAACAGTCAGAAGAACACAGACTGCAGGAAAACAGGTTTGATGAATCAGTGGTATGGCGCTTGCAAGTTAGACTCCTAAAAACACCTTTTCTCACGACGCATTTTGCACAGCCGCGGATGATTCATTTTCCACTCAAGTCGAGACCGGGGTGTTCGATATACAGTATATCTTCTGCGATAATATGGTAAGTGTTGTTGTAATGATGTGCGATCTGACATTCACACATAGAGTGCACGCACGTTGATTTATTTGTCTATTAAAACTCAAAATTCCAGGCATTCTAAATTATGGACGACAAAAATGCTTCTGTATGCTTTTTATATTTATACAATTTAATATAGTTAACTGTGCAGATATCCGGCACTATTTGCTAATGGTTAGAGAGTCGGACTCGTAACCCAAAGGTTGCGGGTTCGAGTCTCATACCGGCAGGGATTGTAGGTGGGGGGGAGTGAATGTACAGCGCTCTCTCCCACCTTCAATACCACGACTGTGGGGCCCTTGAGCCCCAACTGCTCCCCGGGCGCCGCAGCAAAAAAAAATGGCTGCCCACTACTCCAGGTGTGTGTTCACGGTGTGTGTGTGTGTGTGCACTGCTGTGTGTGTGCACTTTGGATGGGATAAATGCAGAGCACTAATTCCGAGTATGGGTCACCATACTTGGTCACACGTCACGTCACTTTTTCACTTTAAAATAGAATCTATCGCTATTTGCACTTAGTGAAATTAGCTTATCGCTAAAAAATACTGCTATATTCACTTATCTAATTGCTTAGTGTAAATAGCATCTATCGCTAAGAAAATATGCTATTTTCACTTATCTAATTGCTTAGTGTAAATAGCATCTATCGCTAAGAAAATATGCTATTTTCACTTATCTAATTGCTTAGTGTAAATAGCATATATTTTTGCACTCTGCAGCTGCAGTAGAACATGGTGTTTCTGTTGGTTCATGAAAACGTCTCTGAAACGTCTGTATTTGACAAATATTGCATTTTATTCACTTAATCTGTGATAAAGTATGCCAGTACTGTGCAAACACCTCTACGGAAGCAGAAAGTGTCCGATAGTGATGTGTTGTTCGCGAAAGAGCCGATTCTTTGTAGCGAACGAGAAGAGCCGACTCCCGTCGGGGAGAGCCGAATCTTCAGCAGGAGCCTTCTGTTTTAGCCCAATTTAGCAATTGTGAATGGTTTGTGTGTTGGTAAGCAATTTTTTATTCGGTGTTTTCATAAAAGCCTTATTTTTATGCATTTTTTCGTTACAAAAAAAACACATGCGGCTAATCACATGGGAGGACAGACTAGGATACCATTCCCAGTCAGCAAATTTCCTTTGGCGTGGATCTGGCCCATATCAACAAAACTACATCTTTTTAGCCAGAACTGAACCTAAACATTGCCATAACCCAACCCAGAGTGAGCCAAATAATAAAAACAGATGTGGCTTATAAATGGACCTTATATGGTATTCTTATATGGCTGAGTTCTGTAAAGGGCTGACGGCCCTTATGTGGCAGATAAACCAAATGCCATTATTTAACCATATTTACACCACACCCATTTTTTTTTATTTAAAATACCCATTACACAGTAAATCATAAACACAAAAATGGATTCACATTCATTTTTAAAATGTTTATTGTATAATTTTAATAACAGAATTACAATACAGAACATGACAGAAGTGTGCCATTTTGTAAATGTCAGATGAGTGAATAAATGTACAAAAATGTATACTTTTAGTAAGTCTCGCCAGTCTTTCTCACTCACAGTCTGTCAGGAAAAAGAAGAGAAAAAAGAACATTAGTATATCATAGTATCACACATTAGATATTATTTCAAGACAAGCACATAAAGGAGTGTGAATCAGCACTGCACACATTCTTTTCTATCACCCAAGACATGAGTGCCTTTTAAAATTTTAGGGCTGAGTTCTGTAAAGGGCTGACGGCCCTTATGTGGCAGATAAACCAAATGCCATTATTTAACCATATTTACACCACACCCATTTTTTTTTTATTTAAAATACCCATTACACAGTAAATCATAAACACACAAATGGATTCACATTCATTTTTAAAATGTTTATTGTATAATTTTAATAACAGAATTACAATACAGAACATGACAGAAGTGTGCCATTTTGTAAATGCCAGATGAGTGAATAAATGTACAAAAATGTATACTTTTAGTAAGTCTCGCCAGTCTTTCTCACTCACAGTTTGTCAGGAAAAAGAAGAGAAAAAAGAACATTAGTATATCATAGTATCACACATTAGATATTATTTCAAGACAAGCACATAAAGGAGTGTGAATCAGCACTGCACACATTCTTTTCTATCACCCAAGACATGAGTGCCTTTTAAAATTTTAGCTACTTTAATAACAGGCTATTTTTAGACATAATACTTAATTATATACATAATATTAATGAAAACATTAGTGTAATTGTACCTCAGTTTTGAAGTCACAGTTTCATACATTTTTGGTACAGCAGGGGGAGAAAACATACAATTGCTTTTTTTTTTTTTTAATAAACAGTGGTTTACTGTACAATTTATGGCTCTGCCTTTAAATAAACTCAATTATAATAAAATTTTTCTTAAGGATAAAAAAAATCTATCTTAGCTAATGCTATACAATAGGGAGCCGTATTAGAGCACATTACTAAAATATTAAAGGCTGCATTTAACAACAGAGCCCAATCTATTAAATACAATTTCTATTTATTTTTAGATTCAATAACCAACACTAAAAAAAACAAAAAACAAAGAAAGGATGCAAACATATAAACTGCACATTTGCACATTGCAGTTTTCTAGCAACAAGCTGAGGTAAATGTAATGCTGTTTTATTGGCATTTTTCCGCGGTTGCTAAACTGATTGAGATTACATGGCACGAGCGTGTTTATTTTGCGTTATAACCGGTTGTAACTAGTAGAAAAGCGTTTTAAAAGGAAGGGATGATGATATTTGGCTCACTCTGGGTTGGGTTATGGCACTGTTTTGGTTCAGTTCTGGCTAAAAAGATCTGGACCAGTTTTGGGCCGGCAAACACAAACTAATCTGGGACACACTTTAGCTGTTGATATGATCCGGATCCACGGATATATTTTCAAAATTTTAGTAATCCACCAATAGGAATAAGGGAAGACACAAAGCAACCAATAGCACTGTTGAATGGACTGAGATGTGGACTGCCACTGACCTGCCAGCAGTTTATATGTGTTTTTCCAAATAAAAGCCAAATGTTAACCATAAGTTAACATATTCCATGGTGTGCCATAGCCAAGCCACATATGGCTGTCAGTTGTGTGCTATCATCTGGACCATATACCTCAAAAAAATGGTCATCCAAAAGAAAATTCCCTCCAATTCTAAATCCATGGCAAAACATACGGTTAAAGTTTGGCCCATACCCAGCAAGCAATTTTGCGTTTAAAAGACGTCTATTAGACGTCTAGGCTAAAACGAGGCTAAATTTGGGCTGTCAGTGAAAATCTAATAGACGTCTATCATAGCCCATTTATAGACTAGTCATGAATTAGACGGCTATTAAACGACTACATATATACGTCTAATAGACGGTGAATATGGGTCTAGGCTAAAACAAGGCTAAATTTGGGCTGTCAGTGAAAATCTAATAGACATCTAATAATAGCCCAAGAATAGACTAGTCATCAATTAGACCGCTATTAAACGACTACATATATACATCTAATAGACAACAAAATGGCAATCCATTTATTAAGAAAAATAAAATTTTTGACAACTTAACACAATACAAAATTATAAAAATACAAAATAATTAATGACAAAAAAATTGTATAAATACAATACACTTAAATATAAATATTATGATTTAAAAAATCTGGAGTTTTTAACAACTTAAGATCAGAGCATGCTATCACACTTAACATTAAAACATTACGGATAAATGACAACATAAAAAAAGATGAACCCTTTTGTTGGTTTACTTTTAACAAATAAAACAACCAACAGTGACTTAAAGGAAATTATTAATTATTGGTTTTATTTCTTGTTTAAAATGCCTCCTAACTGCATTCCTCAAGTCCAACTCTATGCTGCCGGGAAGTTGGTCATCACAGCATCTGCCAAATAAGAAAGAAAAAAAGCACAAGAAAAGCTTGACATAATTTTTTACTTAAATTACACTAATTGTGACAAGGAGTCATTCTCGTTTGCTTGGATGCCAACTAAAAACAAAAAACGAGATATATATCACCATTCAGTGTGTTAAAAAAGAGAGAAGCTCTCTGGTAAATGTTGTGTGTTTTATACACATACCTCTAATGACCGAGAACAGTGCAGTCTTTTGAAATGCCTCTTTCTGCAGCGGACCACCCCCTTCATGTTGAATTTGGACACGAGGGAATTTTTTTAAAACCCTAAAATATAATACAGATTGAGATGATTAACAATTGCGTACATAGTTTGCCATTTCAAAATGACCAGTAAAGGAATTATTTTTTTAATTTCTGATTTGCTTTGTAACTTATTGAGTATTGACACCACAATGTTTGATTAATGATTTGTAGGCTTTACCTGTCCAGCATCCTTCTGGCACTGTCTTTGAGGTTTCTTCCTTCAACTCTGCACAACTTTGACACCTGAATAACACATGCCAATGTCAGGCGGGTAGTATTATATGCGTCCGTGTACGTGTGTTTACCAACCTTAAACAATGATGCCCATTGACCTGCAAGTTTTCCATCACTAACCCTTTAAAACTCTTTATTCCAACAGTTTAAGTTTTTCCCTATTAGTGCCCCCCCAAAATCTGTTTCTGCCTCCAAAATTGTCTGGCACAACTGACTTCATAACAACACAGTGATAGCTGCTGTAACTAAAAAGTAGCCCAGTACACACATTAACCTCAAATGTACATGGAATAATAAATTCACCCCATACCGTTTTATTACATTATGTTTTCTGTTTGTACTGTTTAGGTTTTAATGCTGCATTGCACATCTGAGCTATTTGCACTTATTATTTGCATTCTTAAGCTTTACTATCAATTTGGAAGTTTCAAAATAAATCTTATTGTCACGTTACTTGTACAATGACAAAGATATTCTATTCAATTAGCTCATGCTCTCTCTGTATCTAACAAGCCATTGTTCAGTAATAAATTCAATATAATAATTAAAATAATCGATGGATGAGAGATGATAAAAGATGAGAGCTTTAGTGAGGAAATGTTGTATTGGAGAGGGGGTTTTTTTTACCATTGCTGCCCGAATCTTTTCCAGATGTTGAAACTCCTCCTCAGTTTCTCCAATTCTTCTGAATTGGCGCCTTTCCACTGAATGGTATGGCTCGGTACGGTTCACTTTTGGGGGTTTTCCACTAGGTACAGTACCTGGTACTTTTTTTAGTACCACCTCGGTTGGGGTTCCAGGCGAACCGTACCTTTACCAAAACGTGCCGTGTAAACTCTGCTGATCACGGATTGGTCGGAGAGAATCGTCACTACCTGCGTCACTGAACTTGCGACACAAACACAAAAGAACCGCTAGATTTAAATCAGCACAGCCAGCGAAGGATCGAACGCAAACGTTTTGAACGGGCCGTAAAAGCGCCATATGTGAAAGAAGGAAGGGGGCACACGCTCCGAAGATAGCGAGTGTTGTGCTACAGGCCAGGTACACAGAGCGACAGAGAGAGGCGGGGGATTTAAACGCAAGCGCCTTGGTTAAAGTCCCCATGAAATCAAAATGAACGTTTTTTGGGTGTTAGTATCAATATGTTAGTCTTAAGGTTATCTATAAGGCAGTGTGCTCCAAAACAGTGACAAAATTCGCATTTAGAAGATATAAGCATT
>NW_015506558.1:67801-73367 GCF_001515645.1 Sinocyclocheilus grahami
CACTACCTGCGTCACTGAACTTGCGACACAAACACAAAAGAACCGCTAGATTTAAATCAGCACAGCCAGCGAAGGATCGAACGCAAACGTTTTGAACGGGCCGTAAAAGCGCCATATGTGAAAGAAGGAAGGGGGCACACGCTCCGAAGATAGCGAGTGTTGTGCTACAGGCCAGGTACACAGAGCGACAGAGAGAGGCGGGGGGGTTTAAACGAAGCGCCGCATCGGATGCCAATTTTCCACAAGTTGATATGATTCTTTAGAGGTTCAATATGTTAGTCTTAAGGTTATCTATAAGGCAGTGTGCTCCAAAACAGTGACAAAATTCGCATTTAGAAGATATAAGCATTCAAAGCTTTTAGTTCGTTACTTTCGCCAAAACGGCTCAACGATTTTTTTTTTTACTTCATATCGTACTTCATCTTCTCTTCAAATCTTCTGACCAATCAAACGCTCTCTAGAAGCCGAAGCGCCCGCCCCCTACACTATATAGAGCTGAAGCTGCGGCTGAGATCGATCGCTTGTTCACAGTGTATTTCCTGTACAGTGAATGGCATGTAGTGTACAATGTAGGTGATAGGGAACTATTCAGATAGTGTAAATATGCTTTTGATTGGGGCAAATGAGGTCTGGTTTCATGTTGTTTCACACGAACCGCGGCTGTGGCTCCGGTCCAGAGACACGATCGCATGGAGCGGATCATATGCGCGAGACGGCATATATTAAACACTTTTAAAACTACACAGCCTCAACATGATTATGATCACTATTTTGTTCAACAATTTTTTTTTTACTTCATATCGTACTTCATCTTCTCTTCAAATCTTCTGACCAATCAAACGCTCTCTAGAAGCCAAAGCGCCCGCCCCCTACACTATATAGAGCTGAAGCTGCGGCTGAGATCGGTCGCTTGTTCACAGTGTTTTTACTGTACAGTGAATGGCATGTAGTGTACAATGTAGGTGATAGGGAACTATTCAGATAGTGTAAATATGCTTTTGATTGGGGCAAATGAGGTCTGGTTTCATGTTGTTTCACACGAACCGCGGCTGTGGCTCCGGTCCAGAGACACGATCGCATGGAGCGGATCATATGCGCGAGACGGCATATATTAAACACTTTTAAAACTACACAGCCTCAACATGATTATGATCACTATTTTGTTTTACTAAGCGTTTCATACTGAATCTAGGGGGTAATCTGTTAGACTGTGGCTGTCAAATACGGCTTTACCGAGCTCAACGGCTCTGACCCGTGCAGATATAAACAAAACGCTATTGGCTAATTTAAAAAGGGGGTGGAGCTGCTCGATATGTCCCGCCCTGTCTTCCTGTTTCAGTTGAAATTACTTCACCACATAGATTAACGTTTGTTTCAAGGCACTTCAGGGGACCTTTAAGGTAATGGTAGGAAGACACTGCATTGTTGCAACATCAGTCCCCTCAGAGAGACCAAGTTGAGGCATCTGATATTTCTGAATGCCAACCTGCACTAAAGACTAAAGTGTTTTAATGTTAAGACTTTTGCCTTTATTTTCTTTGTTTGCTGTGGTTGTGTTCAATTGTTCAATTAAAATGTTAAATAATAGTAACTGATTTTTTTGTAATGAAAAAATGTATAAAAATAAGGCTATTATAAATACACTGAATAAAAAATTGCTTACCAACACACAAACCATTCACAATTTCTAAATTGGGCTAAAATAGAAGGCTCCGAGTGATACTAAATGAAGAGCAATTTGGGAGCCGGCTCTTCTAAGGGAGCCGAGCCAAAAGAGCCAAATCTTTGAAAAGAGCCGGACTTCACGTCTATTTATCTGATATTTCTGAATGCCAACCTGCACTAAAGACTAAAGTGTTTTAATGTTAAGACTTTTGCCTTTATTTTATTTGTTTGCTGTGGTTGTGTTCAATTGTTCAATTAAAATGTTAAATAATAGTAACTGATTTTTTTGTAATGAAAACATTTATAAAAATAAGGCTATTATAAAAACACTGAATAAAAAATTGCTTACCAACACACAAACCATTCACAATTTCTAAATTGGGCTAAAATAGAAGGCTCCGAGTGATACTAAATGAAGAGCAATTTGGGAGCCGGCTCTTCTAAGGGAGCCGAGCCAAAAGAGCCAAATCTTTGAAAAGAGCCGGACTTCACGTCTATTTAGTTGCTGTTGCTAACTCGGACAAAAAAACGGAGTTGTTAACTGTCTTACTATGACAGCTGTCAGTGTAAAAACCTTGTCCCAAGATGTTTTTGATCAATTTTGGACACAGAAGGACCACCATTCAAGTGGGACTTAAATATGCCATGGAGGGATATCTCAAATATTTTAGAATAAATATGGTGGGTAACAAGATTAATTTGGAAGCAAGGGTTTACAGATCACAATGCAAGCGGGAGAAGCTTCATGTTACAGTCCTCACGATCGCAGATCCATATTGAAAAAAACAGCATAAGCTGGTTAGGTATGTTTTGACGCTGGGATGCTGGTTTAAGCTGGTCCATGGCTGGTTTAAACTGGTCCTTTGGTCCTAATTTGAATTGCCCAAACTTTGTTATATGAATAATCACGTCAATATATTATTCCAAGGTTGTCCAGTTGCTAGACCTTGTATGAAACGCATATTACTCACACAATCGACAGACACATCATACAAATTTCAACCCATTCGTGACCTCAACCTGGCAACCTACAACCAGTAGCAGATGCAGGAAGCTGAATCAAGCATTACTGGTAGAAATGGGAAGAGAAGACTTAGGTGATGCTCAGGTGGGAAAAGGAGATAGCAGAGGCTATTTACACTAACTCCGCCCACCAAGGTGTGGTTGGGTAAAAAACGGAATTGCTAACTGTCTTACTATGACAGCTGTCAGTGTAAAAACCTTGTCCCAAGATGTTTTTGATCAATTTTGGACACAGAAGGACCACCATTCAAGTGGGACTTAAATATGCCATGGAGGGATATCTCAAATATTTTAGAATAAATATGGTGGGTAACAAGATTAATTTGGAAGCAAGAGTTTACAGATCACAATGCAAGTGGGAGAAGCCTCATGTTACAGTCCTCACGATCGCAGATCCATGTTGAAAAAAACCAGCATATGCTGGTTAGGTATGTTTTGACGCTGGGATGCTGGTTTAAGCTGGTCCATGGCTGGTTTAAACTGGTCCTTTGGTCCTAATTTGAATTGCCCAAACTTTGTTATATGAATAATCACGTCAATATATTATTCCAAGGTTGTCCAGTTGCTAGACCTTGTATGAAACGCATATTACTCACACAATCGACAGACACATCATACAAATTTCAACCCATTCGTGACCTCAACCTGGCAACCTACAACCAGTAGCAGATGCAGGAAGCTGAATCAAGCATTACTGGTAGAAATGGGAAGAGAAGACTTAGGTGATGCTCAGGTGGGAAAAGGAGATAGCAGAGGCTATTTACACTAACTCCGCCCACCAAGGTGTGGTTGGGTTACACAAGATTACAAAAGACACCTTTCATACAACGACTCCAGTGGCATAGGTAATAAAGAGCATAATTTTTGCAGTTTTTTTTTGACCTGATCGGCTTGAGTTCGAATCCGCCTTTTGCCGAACTCCTTCTCCCTTTCCACATCACATATCACATCGGAAAATTATTTATTTTCAATAAAAAAATGAAGGAAATATTTGAAAAGTGGAAAATAAGGTGCCTCACAGATGTTTATTGGTTAAGGTTAGGGTTAAGTGTAGGGATGGCTTTATTGTCCCAAAGTGGCATGCATTTTTTATTCACTATTGATTCACTCATACACTTATTTATCTAACCCACACACTCAATCTACATTTCAATTTGCACATAATATACCTGTACATACAACTGTCTATTGTTATATACCTGTACATACAATTGTCGATTTGTATATTTTTATTCCTTAGTTACTTGTTCTATTTTTCTTTTTTTTATTATCTGTGTTTTTGTTCTGTCACTGTCATTCTGTTACACTGTGGAGCTTCTGTCATGAAAACAAATTCCTCGTATGTGTAAACATACCTGGCAATAAAGCTCATTCTGATTCATTCTGATTCTGATTTGATAATTTTAATAAAAATTATAATTTACACAATACGTTACTATTGCATACTGTTTTATAATGTGCTACAATCTATATCACACAAAGAGTATACTGTTTTTCTGCAGATATCAGGATGACAACATTTAATAATAATTTTATACAAGTTCAATAAAGCAATAAGTGACTTACATTTTAGAGGTAATATTGCTTGTTTTTGCTCAATTTTGCCAATGAAAATAGTTCCAAACATAGATCACACAGCACTGTTTTGCATCACTGAGCAGTGGACGGTGTTTACTTATTGAATGAATCAGCTTTTTGAACGAATCGGTTGATAAAAATGATCCAGTGATTCACTCATTAACACAGTCGAATGCTTTGTTCCTGAGTGAATCAGCGGTTTGAATGAATCGGTTGAATCTCAATGACTCACTCATTAACTGTCACTTGCTGCCACCTACTGGCAGTTTTAATTTCACATTTTTTAAAATTATTTCAAATGTCAGTATTCAACGTTTTATGTTAAAAATAAAACATTAGACCTATTTATGCATCTGTAACTGCAGGTTAAATGCATCCATGCCCCCTCTGAGATACATTAAACTGTAGGCTAAATGCCATTTCAGATGGAGATTCCAGAAATAATTTCTTATGTTGGAATGAAAGACACTAAGTACCGGAAGAAGTGCTTCTTATTTTTACCCAAAAATACAAAATGGAAGAAAGAGTTAAAACTGAACACAATCTTGCTACTCAAGCTGTGTATGAACATTTTTTATATATATTTATTTACTTCTTTTTCATTTTGCATTTACTTGTACTTTTACTTTCAATACTTAAGTACGTTTAAGATTAAAAAAATAAATTTTGTACTTAAGTACAATAAATATCACATACTTTAAAGGGGTCATATGATAAGATTTCAAGTTTTCCTTTCTCTTTGGAGTGTTACAAGCTCTTGGTGCATAAAGAAGATCTGTAAAGTTACAAAGACTAAAGTTCTAACACGCCCCCACATATCTACCTCACTATGTGGAAATATTAGCATAATGCCGCCCAAATGTGCAGGCAAAGAAAGAAGGTGTGGTTTCTGGAACAGCAGTAGTGTTGATGCAGCATGTCAGGGAGACGCTGTGTGTTTCAGTGCGAAAGCAAAAGCACTTTATTTGGCCTTCCGGAAGTAGATGCAATTAGGAATCATTGGTTAAGATTTATTTACAACAGAACAGCAAAACCCAGATGTTCGAATTTGTGCAACGCATTTTATGGATGACAGTTTTTTGAACCTAGAAGAGTACAAGGCTGGCTGTGCACAAAGGCTATTTCTAAAAAAAAAAGGGTCAATTCCGACTTTGCTATGACAATCTGGCGCTTCTGAATCAGCGACTGTAAGTATGTTTTGTTATTAGTTTAAGTATTTGCTATTGACTGTTCAAATGCCGAGTTTTGTGCAGCGCAGAGTAACGCTTTGTGTGTGTGTGTGTGTGTGTGTGTGTGTGAG
>NW_015506558.1:73377-105690 GCF_001515645.1 Sinocyclocheilus grahami
GTGTTTGAGAGAGGCGGGGCATAGAGGACCTACAATAATGTACCGTATTTGAAAAATAATGTGTTTTTTGAACATTAAAGCATGTCAACATATTCTGTTACACCAAATACACAAAATAATGATCTTTAAAATAGCATCATATGACCCCTTTACGACTTTTACTCAAGTAATATTCTAAACGGTGACTTCAACTTCTACCAAAGTCATTTTCTGATAAGATATCTGTACTTGTACTTGAGTATGGCTTTCAGGTACTTTATACACAACTGCATATTATTATTAACAATACCTTTCATAATCTGTAACTATTTATTCTGACTAAATCTGTCTGTGTCTTTATTTTTTTTATATTCTTTATCCTTAAATGTTATTATAAGTCTTGTTATATTTATTATATGTGTGCACACGAAGGTAAATTCCTTGTGCGTATAAGCACACTTGGCAATAATGCTCTTTCTGATTCTGATAAAAAGGTGTTTTTATGCAAGTTTGAGGGAGTTTTCATTGCATTTACTCCATTCTGACCAGCAGGCGTCACCAGCATGTGGTGTTTTCAGCACTTCCAAAAAGTGAATCATTTCATGAAGCAGCTGGTTCAGTTGATCGAAAGTGTTGAAAAGCTTTGTTTCTCCCATCACTAATGCATCATGCAGTAACTTTGGACAAAGGGGTTTCCCCTAAAGCACTATTGTTAGGAGTTTATGTACTGCATATTAAATGCATATTATTAATTTTTTATTTCACAGTGCATTTGTAACGGTAGTCAAGTATGTTTTTTAGTGAGCGGACTGACGACCAGACATCCAGTGTTGATTTCTACATGTTGATTTGTGCAGCTACAGGTTCCTCTTTATTTAGTGGATATTCACATAGAAATACAGACTGTGAACATCCACTAAATAAAGAGGAACCTGTAGCTGCATGTACTTCAATTTCTTACCCTTCACTGAAATTGTTTTCTGAAACATTATACAGTTTTAACATGGTCAAGTAACCCAGCACTGATTCATCTAAAGATACTTGAGTGATTTCAGCTTAGCTGACAACTTATAGAGGCCCTATCATGGATTTTTCTTGCATGAACAGCAGTTCACACAAATCATTTATTGAAATCAAGCATCACTCTCGTATGCTTTACATTTCACACATCAACAGCTATTAAATATTCTGGCTTGCCTTTATGAGCGTCGGTGTCTACAAAATAAATTGACTTAAAATATAAACTAAAATGATATTGTGTTAGTCAAGTGCAGCAAAAGCAATGTATTGAAGCTAATATTCTTATAGAAAGAACATTCGGATGGAATGCTGTTTGAGACTTCTGGAAGCTCTGGAGAAGAATCAGCAGTCGTTTCGGAAACAGACCAATTACCTTTACACGCTGACTGAGAGCACTGAAAGCTCAGTCTCGGCTTATAGAGAAATCTTTGCAAGTACTTGATATGTTTGGAAACCAGTGTCATTTGGGATAGTTATTAGAATATGCAACAACATTTAAAGCCTTTATTTAGTAAAAAAAAAAAAAAATTGTCAATATTGAGCAGAGTGTGTGTTGATTTACTTTGAGTGTAGCAGGTAAAATGAGCCTAGAACTAGAACAAAAGGAAACCGGAACGTGAGGAGAAAAACTAAAAAGTCCATGAAAATGAAACTAAAAAGAACATAACTGTTACACTCTAAAAAATGCTGGGTTAAATACAACCCAGTGCTGGGTAAAATAGGGACCAACCCAGCCATTAGGTTGTTTTGACCCAGAAGGTTGGGTTAAACATCTAGCCCAACCGCTGGGTCAAAACAGCCTAATTGCTGGGTTTGTCCCTATTTTACCCAGCACTGGGTTGTATTTAACCCAGCATTTTTTTAGAGAGTGAACAAACGGTGCATGAAAACACGAAAAACAGAGGCAGCAAAATGACAGAGCGGTCTCAGAAGAAACTGATAATGAGCACATTACAGCAGCGACAAGAGAGCGAAACAAAGAATACAAAGTAGTGATGTGTGGATCAGCTCTAAAGCTGAGTCCATATTTCATGATCCCCGATTTACCCCTCACAACAGTCTGAGAAAAAAAAAGTAAAAATCTCATCCGTTACCTTGGGCTGTTACCAGGGGTGTCTCTGGGACTTGAAAACAGGGGATGTAATTCTTTGTAACCTTATAATATTCATATTTCTATCCAAACAGGGACAATACATTTTTGTAACTAATTATTATGCTATTATTATAATCAATAATTATTATGATGCCTGTATTAAAAACCTAATTGGTTCAATGCAATTCACCAAAAATCACACTACAAAAAATAGTAACCATTGCAAATAGAAAACAGATCAAGTTATTATAACAAAATGACGACTTTACAAAAATACATTACACAAATAAAACAGTAAATAGGAGAACATATGAAAAGTACACCTGTATTTAACATTTTCTCATAAACTGTGAGTATAATGTTTCCAGTAGCTTTGTTGTGTAAATGTCATTTTATATTTGTTATTGCAAATGGATATTTACTATCCCTAATTAGGCTTATTACTTTGCATTGTATGCTAATTTTGCATAAATGTTAATGTAATATATATTTTTTATATGATATAATGACATTGATCATTTAATATTTTTCATGCAGGGTGTATAGGTAGCTTAAAAATCCTGTACAAAACAATCCACATACCCTGTTCAAGCTATTTAAGTGCTTTTGTTGTGAAGGACCAAAAAGAAAGATGTACTCTTAATTTAGATATATCCTAATACACAGCTTAATAATAATAATGTCTGGAAATGATCATCTCAACAACTATGACATATCGCTGTTTACTGTACATCTATAATCTGTAAATTATGACATTACATAACCCCCACCCCCCCCACCAGATGCCACCAATCTGGCACCAACTCATGCATTAGATTGTACATATTGTTGCTGAAACGATTTAACTTAATCTTAACTTAAATAATGCATTAGGTATTAATAATACATTTATAATTTATATATCAAAATTTGTACATTTAATTATAAAAGCTGATTGGTCAATATACAGCACGGCTGACCGCTTCACTGAACATATTTATCACTGTGCAGCTTCCTTAGCAACATGTACTGACATAACTGATTAATGTATTACGTATTTTAGCAAAAGGTAACTGTTTATTAATTATTTGATGAAGTATGAGTGACCGCTGCTGGTGTTATGTCTGCGTCATTCATCTTTAAATTTGAGGCCAGCTCTTCCCCTGCAAAACATAGCCTGCTGGAGACCTGTGTGTGTGTGTGTGTGTGTGTGTGTGTGTGTGAAAGCCCACAGTTACATACATTATGTATAACTAAGAGGTTAATATGGTCTAAATACCATTTAAAAAAATGCTTTATTGTAGATATACATTTGTTTCATAAAAATGAAGTTATTGTAAAATTTCAGTTTCTAATTAGCCACAAACAATACACATTTAAAAAACACAGTTTATATTACTAACAGATCATTCGTTTTTATATATTCAAATGAATTCCGATTCATCATTTCATGGCTATTCGTTTTGAATGTTCATATTTAATATAATAATGCATTATGTGTTACTAAGTTATAAATTGTAATTTACAGAAATGCAGAAATATCTTAAAAAAATTTCTAAACGTAAAACATTTTTCTGTTGTTTTCTTTACTTACAAATTTTGGGAATAAGTATTAGGAATATTTAGCTAAATCTTGACCTCATTTAGTGAAAGACACAACTGCTTAAAACATTAAGTTTCATTGTTTTCCTATCAAGTAGCCCATTTATTTTTTCTTTTATTTGTTTTCTTAATAGACTATTAAAGAGAACATAAAGATCATGAGTTTCTGTTGGATCTGGACCAATTCATGTTTGTCTGTGGTCTCTGATTTTACTTGCAACTGTCATCAAGAAATGACTCCTATGGCAGTATCTGCATAATGCTTTCTAAGTGCTTTAAATGTCTTTATGTAACCTTGTTGTCAGCATTTTCAAATGTCAGATAGTTCAGTTTCATTATGGTAGTAGCCTATAGTTTGTTTTGCCATTTGTTTGTGTATTGCTGCTTTCATACAACAAAAAATAATATTATGTCCTACATAATCTTCAAAATAAAACATTCTCACATTTTTTTATTTATGAATTTGTTTTTTTCCTCTTGCACCAATAATGCATTTATTTATAAATGAGGTCTACAGACTGGTGTGAAAACTCAGAATCTAGAGAACTAGGCCTACATCCTTCCTCCTTCATTGACACCATCATCATAATAAACATAATCGACAGTGATGACAATTTTTTTGCATACATATCCCAATTTACATGAAAAATAATAAATAAATAAAAAACAGGTCATTTAAATTAAGTGAATACAAATTTTATAATTATTAAATAGCAGCAAAATATATATATATATATTAAATAGCAGTGTGTAAAATTATTTTTAATACAAATATAGCCTATATCTATAAGAGTCCAAGTGCTGAAGGTGCTGAAACCCTGTTGCGTTTGTTCTGGCTGGTCTTTGATGGCCACACACTCAAATTAAATGTTCTGTAACAATAAAGACATTTTGAGGTGGTATTAAATTCCATTCTTTTATTTTTCCATGCCTGGAAAAAAAAATCGTTTTAAACTTCCCCAATATTTCTAGGGTTTCCACTGCCTGTGAGCCGTGGGTGTGTGCGTTTAGACAGGGTGAGGACAGGCTGGTTTCTATTGTCTGGTGAGTTTGGAAATAAAAAAAAATGCGTGCAGACTCTCGACATCACCTCGGCTTGTTCGGTGACTAGAACATAGGCTACGTTGTTCGGTCACAGACGGGCTGGATGCTGGGTCATGGTGCTCTCTAACGGCTCCGTTCTTTCTCCATTAGGTTGAAGACTTTAACTGAGGATGACAAGACAATAAACGGGTTTATGCGTTTCGGCGAATAACAAATGCGGGATGTCTGTGTCCCTCGGCGGAGAAACGGCGCCGTGATAGCGTAGTTCGTGAATAGGGAGAAATGCGTATGACACGCAGGAATCTGTCGTAAACTACGTCCTGGGCTCTGTCTGTACTCCGGCGAGAAAGTAGAGAATACTAGTCCGAGTGCTTCAGATGATCGCATAGGATATTTTCTCCACCGCAACCGAGCTAATGTTAGCAGCTGTGAGCGGAACACTCCGCGAGACCGGGGGAACCCACTTCTGACGGAGGCCATGCTATCATGCCGCGCGGAAATGTACCAGAATAAACGGATGACAGCGCGCCGATCCGTCGAAGGAAAACTTTTGGGTTCGGTTTACACGGCGGGCTTGCAGTAAAAACGCTCGTGCGGCTAACGGGGTCCCGGAGGCCGGTGTGAAGCGTGGAGCCGTGGCTGGCATGGTGCGGTCACGCATCGACTGAACGCCGCTCTGACTGCGTCGCTTCTCGGGTCGGCTAATGTTCATGAGGCGTGTATGGGTCCTGCGTACTCGAGATCCCCGCTCCCTCAGAGGGACACCTGAATCCGAGCTGCTCTACGGGCCACATATTTGCCAAGCTTGACTGTCATTTCATGTATGGATGGACGCGTGCATGCTTTGACAGAATCCTGCGTGCATCGTTGCAGTTGGCACAGCGCATCCCAAGGAGGGGCTGTTACTCTTGCAAATATACATTGGCTCCGTCGAAGCCTTTAATTAGCGGAGGCTCGCGGCTGCCCGTCTCCCTGAGAACATTACGTAAGGCTGCAGCGTACGCTACGTCTTTTCGAAGTTAAACTATCGGGTGACATTGCAGTCTCTCCCCTCTCTGTTGGGGAGATATAACGTACGCTCCTCTCGGTTATTACGTCTGCTGTCAAAGCAAGGGAAGGTGGAGCGTTGTCCGTCGTGCGTGCTGACGCAGTGGGATTTCTACGTGTGGTCTGCGTTTCGGCCCGCCCTTCCCGCGGTGACGGTGATGGGTCGGAAGCGGTGTGTCGGTGCAGATTGTTCGAAGATGGCGGCCGGGTGCTGCGGGGTGAAGAAGCAGAAGTTGTCGGGGTCCCCCGGGGCTGGGGGTCCCGGCGGGGCGGGCAGCGGAGTAGCCGGGACCGGACATTGTGGATCGGAATTGGGGATCGGGTCGTCGTCGACTGTTGTGGCCGGGAACGTGAATCGGGTGAACGGCCTCGGGGGTCCGGGGGGTAGCAGTAGTAGCAGCAGCAGCAGCAGCAACAACACCAATGCTCTGTCCCCAGCTCCAGGAGGCTACAACTCCACCGGCCTCTCCCCGACTCTCAGCCCCGGCTCCGGAGCCAGGAAAATGGTCGTTTCGGCGGAGATGTGTTGCTTTTGCTTCGACGTGCTTTATTGCCATCTATACGGATACCAGCCTCCGCGAACACCCAGGTTTACAAACGACCCCTAGTAAGTAGCGTTAGCAAGATGGCTATTTTGACCCGCTTTGCTACAACAACAGACGGTGTGTTTGCTGTTCTCTGTGCTCGAAGCAGTAAGTTTAAAGTCTTGGCGCTCGTGGCTGTGTCGGTCTGATGCCGCCGCTGTTGTCAGGATAATTACTTTGTTTCATGTCCATACACACCAAATGCAGTAATTAATAGTTTACTTGCTAACCCGGCTAATCCAAGCCCTCTCGATTAAAAAAAAAAAAAGAAAAAAGTACTGTCATGTTTCCAAACTCAAGTTTTCGAATAAAAAAGTAATTAGTAAAGTATAATTATACATTTTATTAATCGTCAAATTACTGGAAACAGTATACATATTTGATAAAGAAATATAATATGTGGGGTTAAAAGTTTTTTTTTTTAGATGTGTAATTAATCTGTCATTAATGCGCTCGTTAATTGGGTAAAGCAAATTTCTCTGAAAGAGATTAAATGAGTGTTAGCCTGCTCTTCTTTAAGCTTCTCTGCAAGCTAACCAACGCTAGCCAACAAACACGATTCTCATTCGCCGAATATTTTTCTTTTTCTATTTCTTAGCTCTCAGGTTCTTTCCTATTTCGTTAGATTTTTCCACACACTAAAAAAATCACCGAGTGGTATTTCGTTTTTATTAAACGTGAAGCTGCTGCCAGCGGTTAGCTGAAGTGAGCTAACAAAGCCCAAGAGTTGTTTACTTTGCCCACAGATGTTTCGTTTGAAACCTCTCACAGTAATGTTCGTTCAATTTGCAGTCACGCGCTTATGCGAAGGTACAACAATACATGATATCAGGACACGAAGGAATATTTAACTTGCATGTTAAGTATATACATATTCGGCTATTTTGTCGCTCGCTAAACACCTACTCGTTATCTAGGACTCTTTCAGGTAAGCTTTCTCAATGGCAATTGGTGTGTTGTAAATGATTACAAACAGTTCGAGTGCTGGGTTTTAAGAGCGTTAAAGTGATCTTTATCTTATCCGGTTAGTCAAGGCAATGAATGAATGAATGAATGTCTTCACTGCAGTTCCTTCCTCTGCTTATAATAACACTGCCTCTATTTGGACTGTGCACACACACATAATTCACACGGATGTGAATATGCAGCATTTATTAATATATCAGACCCTTTTATTCAGTGTGTTTTAGAAATTACACATTTTTACAAATTACACCCCCCCCCCATCGATTTGCCTCATGAAATGCAATTCATTTCAAACACAAATCGATAAGAACAGTGGGAATTATTATAACTCCGACATAGGAGGAAAGCTAATGTGTTCTGTTGGTTTAAGGCCAATTAAGTCAATTTAAAAACAACAACAAAACTTCAAACGTTTCAATAATTAAAGCTAACAGATTGTAGGATATTAATAAGTAAAGTGCAGCCGAACTGAATATTTTAGAACCGAAAACCTTGTCCGAAGGGCTGCTTGTCACAGGCACGCTTGTCATTCAGCGTTATCTCTGGCTTGGGATGGTTTGATGATACGCTCACATTACCCCTCTTACAGGTTGAGCAGCTTCACTTCCTGCCACTAGAGGTTGTTATTTTGGGGAAGTGCCTATATTAGACATTCTGTTAAAGGTCCTGTATTGTCAAAACTGAAATTTCATGGCTTTTTTCATGATTACTGAGGTCTAGGGGCTATTTAACTACCATATATGTTTCAAAACAGTCAGTCCACAGTAAAATGCACACAGCTTGCATAAAGCAGCTGTGATTTTTCATGAACCGTTGTGACTTCCGTAAAAAGTTGACGTCAGAACTACACAGTCACCGCCTTCAGTCACCACCCCGAGCACCGCCCACCGTCCCACTCTCCTTTAGCCACACCCCCAGACAACATCACGTCCATGCCATTGCTGAGCAACAACAACAACACGGAAACATGTCGAAAATGTTAACTTTAACCACGAAACCAGATCAGCCGACCTGTTACGTTACACTCGCACTCAAAGGATGGACGATCTGACAGGATTGTTACTATGAGGTGGATCACGTATAACGTGTGGAGTAAAGACAAACTCACCGTATCTAGTCATGATGAAGATGTTTATACATTTCAATTTCAGCAGGAAACTATTGTATTTTTACAGCTACATTATTGTTCCAGCCACAATTAATCACAACAATGTATATACAATTACAAATGATTATATATAAGTCGTCAGTTTGTTGTTTTACACACATGCACACAGACATTATTTCATACACGACATAGTCGTGAGATGCAAGAAACATAGACATATGGCAAGAAATCTGTAGACGCGCCCATAACAACAAAAGCCAATACTTCATTGAACCTTTTCTGATAAGAAGTGTGCGCTGCAAACGCGAGCATTTTTGACGATCTTTTCTGTTCAGTCTGCTCCTTTTATCGCGTTTAACCACAGCTGTTGTCGGTTTTTTGTCTGGCAGTGGAAACGGATATGCAATCAAATTTCTAATTTGAGGCTGTATTACATCGATTCTGGCACCCAACATGCCAACCTGACCTAAGGGGGCAGCTGTAGGAAGCATGGTCAGAGAAGCATTTTGCAAACTGACATTTAAGAAAATAGCATTTTCAAAAGCTTAACTGAAGTGTTATGTTTATGTTGTGTTTCTGGAAAAAAATTTAACTTCATTTACTTGGAGCTTGCACAATACCTTCAAGGCACTTTAACTAAGGGTTGTAAAGAACTAAAAAGTACTTTCAAAGACTGAGGAAGTGGTGATAGGATTTCACCACATGCCTTACCCGAGTTAGATTTCTTTTGTCCTTTTGTGGATTTTCCAGAGCTGAAAATATTCTGTGTTTAGTGTGCGTAATGCATAGTGCTAATTGATTTAATGCACAGAGGGTATTGTGGGGTGCTTTTGTTTTGGAACATGCTGGAGTGTTTCTGAGTAACTGTCACTGAACCTCTAGTTCTTTTTGTTTCAATGACAGCAGTGGCTTTATTCTGACAACTGTTCTTTTATGCTGATTCCTCCTATGAAAATACTACCTCAGTCTTTTGTCTCTGTCCATAATTTGCATGGCCATGTGCCTGTATAGCTCAATGTCTTCAAGGCAGCCATGACATCTATCACCCAAGAAATCTATCAAGACAAGATCCATTACAATAGACAAAATTAATCAAAAACTACTAGCATTTTCTCACTTTTTTATATATATATATTTTGACCACAAGGTGGCGCTGCCCTGGAACTTGAGTATCTTCAGGACATGGCGCGGAGTGCATGGTACTAGGGGTGTGCGATATATATTGTCTGCGATTAATATCGTAATTGTTGTTTTAACAATGTGCGATTTGACATTATCGCAATTTGCATGGCCATGTGCCTGTATAGCTCAATGTCTTCAAGGCAGCCATGACATCTATCACCCAAGAAATCTATCAAGACAAGATCCATTACAATAGACAAAATTAAACAAAAACTACTAGCATTTTCTCACTTTTTTATATATATATTTTGACCACAAGGTGGTGCTGCCCTGGAACTTGAGTATCTTCAGGACATGGCGCGGAGTGCATGGTATTAAGGGTGTGCGATATATATGGTCTGCGATTAATATTGTAATTGTTGTTTTAACGATGTGCGATTTGACATTATCGAGTATTTTACAAAAACCATTCAAAACATCCCTACAGAGCGCACGCATACATTACGTGAAGTCTAGACTAGTGCGTGTGCGCATTTAGTGCATTTTCTTTCACTGCATGATTCAGTCTATTAAAATGCATTTAGAATAATCACAAATTCAAGACATGATGGCAGAAAATTTATATATTTATACCACTTCATATAGTTATTCAATTTCACACGAAGAGTGCAGTTTTTCTCCAAAAATTACCATGATTACAAATGTGACATTGAAATCAATAAACAATTAGTTAATTAAGAGACTTACGTTTGACTCAAAAGATAATGGACACTTTTAGAGAAAATGGCTTTATAAAGGTAAAAATGCCCATAAAATGCAAAAATCTGTTTAAACTTATTGGAAAAGATTAATTTCTGTCAGTATGAACTGACCACCACACCGAATATGAAGAATATTAAAAACTTTAGGAGTCAGCTGTCTTCGGCAGTCCTTAAGATACCAGCACAATAACACACTCAGCAAAATATCGTCTAATTATCGTTATCGATAAAATCCCAGAAAATATCGAGATATAATTTTGTCAATATCGCACACCCCTACATGGTACTGAGTTTTGTTACGATATGCCAATGCGTTAGTAAAAATTATTTTTTAAAGTTAAAATTCAAAATGGCAGATTCAAAATTACCATTTACAATGTAGGTGCTTTCACATCTTCAGTACTTGGCCCCTAGCTAGTGGTCAAAGGTCCGAGGATGAAATTTGACATTCTGAAAATGTCAGGGTGAGAGCTTTTGAAATGTTTTCTATAGCAATTCAATTGCTATCCACCTTTTTTCTAAGCCCTGTGGCCCTTTGTGCAAACTATGGGAGTAACTTTCATTATACTGTAAACAATCAGCGAAAGGTTCGCTGTATGAATGCAATAGCCTAATAAACATATTCAAAAGATGGGTATAATGCGGTGACACTGTTTTTGGTGGTCTGCCCCCGACTAGAGCTGTCACTCTTTTTCAGCCCGCTAATATAGTGGCAAAAAATGCCGACGAATTCATGTAGTGATTATTTTCACCAACAGAGGGTGAAATGTTACTCTGATTACTTGGCCACAAAGAACCTGGACAAAGTAGAGCACTATTATCATCAATTATCAAAAGACACACCATTATCTGTTTCAACGTTGCCACATACTAACTAGTCGTGTTAAATTAAATAATATTAAATTTGGTGCTCTTTGCATGCATTATATAACGGTGTTTGGATTTTTTTGTACATAATTTTTAACGTTACCTAAAGTCATGGGTAAAAGTACACCCTGTATGAAAAAAAACAACTACACTTAAAAAAACAATTGCTGCGATTAGGTATTAGAATAGGTAAAATGTTTTGGTATTTATCAGCATATTTGTGTCCATGTAAACATGCTCACTGAGTTTAGACTTTACCCTGATTTTTCCAGTGCTTTAAAAGACCGTTGCCAGTTTGTTCCTGGTGTTTTTGGTGGTCTGCCCCCGACTAGAGCTGTCACTCTTTTTCAGCCCGCTAATATAGTGCCAAAAAATGCCGATGAATTCATGTAGTGATTATTTTCACCAACAGAGGGTGAAATGTTACTCTGATAACTTGGCCACAAAGAACCTGGACAAAGTAGAGCACTATTATCATCAATTATCAAAAGACACACCATTATCTGTTTCAACGTTGCCACATACTAACTAGTCGTGTTAAATTAAATAATATTAAATTTGGTGCTCTTTGCATGCATTATATAACGGTGTTTGGATTTTTTTGTACATCATTTTTAACGTTACCTAAAGTCATGGGTAAAAGTACACCCTGTATGAAAAAAACAACTACACTTAAAAAAACAATTGCTGCGATTAGGTATTAGAATAGGTAAAATTTTGGGGTATTTATCAGCATATTTGTGTCCATGTAAACATGCTCACTGAGTTTAGACTTTACCCTGATTTTTCCAGTGCTTTAAAAGACCGTTGCCAGTTTGTTCCTGGCCAAAGGGCTCAGTCCTTAAATTTCCATCATGATCAACTGATATTCAACTTGTGCTTTAAACAGTGGCCTAAATTTTCTGTCATGGGAGCAGTTAAATATTGACAGCGACCTCAGGCCATATATCATTAACCCTCATTCTCATTAACTCTATTTTAATGTTAAAGCTGAGCTTGGAAGTCTTACTAAGACTGTTAGGATAGTAACCATTGGATTCTGTATATGTACAGAAGACGGAAAAAGTTTAGAGAAGGACGTCTGCGTCCAGCACCCTACACTTTATATTTCATGCCAAAGCAAGAGAAAAGAAAACAAACGTAATGCTTTAAACATAAAAATATTGCCTAAAGAAGAGTGTATGTGTGTTCTGTCCATTTTGTTGATAAAGCTACAGAGCTGCAGTCCAGTAGTAGTTGTAGTATAAATTCTCATTTAACAGCGGGAATTTGGATCAGTTGCTTATGTTTAATATCAGGAGTTCATGTTCACATCTCCTGAAATCATTGTTGGGGTATAGACTGATATGTAGATAGAATTATAGCTCATAGGGAAAGTGACAGGTATGTCAACCGCCTGAAACCGTTGGGTAGGGCTGCACGATATATCGTTTCACCATCGATATCGCAATGTGTGCACTGTGACCATGGAAATGTTTAGATTTATGCTGAACAAAAATAGTACGTGAGCCCATAAATTTGAATTCTGTTTGTGAGCTGGTCACTCATTGTTACAGAAAGCATTGTTAGCCAAAATTTTTATTTTTTTGTAGGTCGAGAAATGTCAGTCGCTCAAGTAATTTGTTGACGTATAGTGGTTACACTGTGCACAGCAGCTGTTTGATAGAAATATATTTTCTCATTGGTTTTAGTCTTTATCTCTTGGAATATTCATAGTTTGTGCCTGTTAGACCAGGTAAGGCAGTCAAAGGTAAGGGGGGTTGGAGAGAATTTGTTCCCTCATTTTAGTTAATTCATGGCCAAACTATGAATTAGAAACTTCCATAGTTGTAGTATAAATTCTCATTTAACAGCGGGAATTTGGATCAGTTGCTTATGTTTAATATCAGGAGTTCATGTTCACATCTCCTGAAATCATTGTTGGGGTATAGACTGATATGCAGATAGAATTATAGCTCATAGGGAAAGTGACAGGTATGTCAACCGCCTGAAACCGTTGGGTAGGGCTGCACGATATATCGTTTCACCATCGATATCGCAATGTGTGCACTGTGACCATGGAAATGTTTGGATTTATGCTGAACAAAAATAGTACGTGAGCCCATAAATTTGAATTCTGTTTGTGAGCTGGTCACTCATTGTTACAGAAAGCATTGTTAGCCAAAATTTTTATTTTTTTGTAGGTCGAGAAATGTCAGTCGCTCAAGTAATTTGTTGACGTATAGTGGTTACACTGTGCACAGCAGCTGTTTGATAGAAATATATTTTCTCATTGGTTTTAGTCTTTATCTCTTGGAATATTCATAGTTTGTGCCTGTTAGACCAGGTAAGGCAGTCAAAGGTAAGGGGGGTTGGAGAGAATTTGCGTTTCTTTGGTTACCGCTGTAAACAAAGCTTATTAATACTACTTTAGATGCAATATGAAAAGAAAACGTCATGCAAACTTTTCTGAAAACAGTCACTTCCCCACAGAGATACATGCAGATAAACCCCCAATTCAATATTCAGGATTTTCTTCCAATATTTTGCGCATTGTGAACAGTGAGTTTGCTCTGCCTGCTACAGTATTTTTTATCTTTACGTCCATCTTCAGTGTCTCTGGCCTGTGTTAATGGCCGTTTACAGTCTTCTTATATTTCCACACGTTTTGGAAAATGATTGCATGCAGTTTGTGTGCAAGCCCGGAACAGAGATTGGTTGAAATAAAGCGAAAAATGTCCGATTAATCATTGTTAAAGCTAGCTACAAAGATACTCGCCAAGATGGATATTTTGGCGTACTTTTGTATGTATTTGTCCGTTCAAGTGCAAGAAGGCGCCGAAAGAAACTCAATTGGGTGTTCGCACGTTGCGACATCTCTGTGTGCACGCTGTGAGTACTAAATGGAGTTGTCATTCGCGTCTTGCCTGAATGCTTGAAAATCGCTTGAATTTTTTTATTTAGCAAGGCTTTAAAACGCGTGCAAATTATCAACTTTCGTGGCAACGACGTGACAAGTTCCCAGTGACAAATTCGTCAACTGTCCCAAGCATCTTTCACGCTGGCCCCGGGCCATCAGGCAGTCCTTATTGTTGAGCCCTGTCTTTTAAAAGCACCATAGTGTTTATACCAGGGCTGTTAAAGGCTGTGTTGAAACTGCAGGAAAAAGTGGCCCAAGTCTGAATTTTGTTAGTCACAAATTAAGTATGAATTGCACAAACCACATGAAATCTGACATTTTATTTTGATTAGTTATTACTCTCATAAAAACACCAGTACTTGCATTACATGTCGAATTTTAAACCTAAATTTAACACACAACAAATATTGTAGCTAAATTAATATTTTTCTGCTCCACATTAATAGCACTCCATCTCTACTGACAGGAATAATAATAATAATAATAAATTGTGAGTCTCACATCCAGCATACCATTTGTTTTTCTTTTTGTTATTATTATTATTTTTCCACAAACCATCTTGCAGGCTGTACTGGACTCATCCACCGGTTTACACTTTTCATGAGGAAGTCAATCTGCAGTTGGCTTACTTGAAGTTGCCTATGCACATTAACTAACACTTGTACATGCACTGCCTATAAATAATATCTTGGGCATCTCTTTCTCAAGCAGAGACATCTCTTGCTTGACCTTGCTTCCAAGCTAGTCATGAATGGTAGAATGTAGGGATGTAACGATTCACTCAACTCACGATTCGATTCACGATTTTTTTTTTTAACAAAATAAGATTTAAGACAAATTATAAATTAAATGTGTCCTTTTATTATTGCTTGGACAAAATACTGTACGTTTCTTTGTGAAATTGAAATATAACACTAAAATAATATACTAATATAGCAGCACTTGTAAATTATTGCACTTTTGTTGGTTTTGATTGCTTCTATTACCCTCATTTGTTAATCGCTTTGGATAAAAGCGTTTGCTAAATAACAAAATGTAAATATAATGTAAATGTAAATAACACATTTTTTTTTTTTTAATTTTAAAACAAACCCCAAATCAAATAATTGTAATTCATATAAACAAGCTAAGGCTTTGTCTGTGCTCTTTCCCTTTAAAATTTGAGGCAACTTCAATCGATAGTAGTATAGAAGAATCAACAGACAAAATCATATTTTCTTTAAGATCAGTGGTTTCCTGCATAATTTTAAACCGTTCTTGTTGAGTGTATTCAATGATCAAAACCATTAGTTCCAAAGAAGCTTTGTTGAGAATTTCGCACCATTTGGTACAGAAGTCCTCATCATTACGACCTAAAGTCGATACATTCTGGTTGTGCAAACCTCTAGGAATTCTCTTCGCTCACATATTCGCACAGGGTTGTACTGTGTAGCTGTAATCGAATCTCTTTCATGTATAGAAACTTCAATTTCTTTGTATAGTCCTCATCCATAGAGATTGGTAAATCTGTGGGTCCAGAGTCAAGAAAAAGTATATGTTCTATATCCTCATCGGTAAAAAACGGGTGTGTGCCTCGATATCTGTAAGGCCCCTGATTTCTGCAAAGGTGGACATAATGTCACCGACCAAATCCAAGGGTGGGGGCTGCAACGCCAAAGAGAATACAAATGAAGAGACTGGAGAAGCATAGTGCCAGACACAAGTCTCAATTAAATAACTACATGAACTTCTGGCAGTGTGTAGATCCTCAAAGATAAAAAAAACAAATAAGATCAGCACACGAAAAATGGTCCATAAAAGCTCACATTAATTTATTGTCCAGAGGCCACAAATAAAGTGCAAAAGTGCACATTATTTTCCTGAGGTCCACTTGCTGCTTACATGATGAAGCCAGCACTGCCGCCATCAACATTATCACTCACTGAGTTTTTTGCAGGGCTCGATTTGAGGGGGATGACATCCCCCTTTGTGAAATAATGACAAAAAACATCCCCTCTGTAAAACCACATCACCTTTAGATTAATAATGTTGTTGTATGTAAAACATGCAAATTAAATATTGAAATTCTCTATAATAATAAGAATGTACAAACTACATGACATCGATTGGCCAATCAGAACTTGTGTATTATATATTATCGTATATTATAACGAGCCCTGCACAAGCTAATGCATGTCACCTAGCATTAAAATCCAATTCATATCTGGATAGTATTTAGATATTTTTATTTAGAGCAGGGATGGGCAACTTTGATGAGGGCCAGAACATTTTTGTCATTTATACCAAGGGGCCAGATTACTAATTCACACTCAAACATTTTACAACGTCTTCCTTAATATTTTCTTGATTGAGGGAAATCAATCTACATGTAATGTAATTCAATATGTGTGTTTTTTAAGATTTTAACTTTAAAATAGCAATTATGCTAATTCAAATGGACAACTTCATCGACAAGCAAATGTAAACATTTAAATTGCATTGCCTGTAAATTTGCCAGTGGTCCTATTTCTGATTAGTAGCCTACAGAACTTTCTCAACATAACCTGTAGCGCTGCCCCCTAATAGTCCACGAGAAGAGGCTTGGTCGACCAAAATTTTATTAGTCGCTTAGTCACAGAAACAAAAAAAACAACAGGAAGTGGTGAGGTAACGCAGTCCGTGACAAACCGATCATTAATGGCTTGTTTTTGTGGTAAGACAGTACATCCAAACACTCGCCTATCAATCATTGACCTCAAATATGGCTTATCTAAAATATTTTAGTAGCAACTTTACATGGCTGCTCAATCTAATGTTAATCTAGAAAAATGTGTGCTATTCAAGTGTCTGTGCGGAGTGTGAAAACTGAACCGTCGCATGCTCACAGCATGACAGATGGAAGCGCCGGTGCGGTCACTTGCTCTTAAAATACTCCGTCATTTTGGTCATACGGATAAGAGTAATACTTCTTTCAAATCTGTAAAGCCTCTACGTTTATTTGTGTGCACTCACGATAACAAAACATTGCGCTTTTGTAAAATAATGAAAGCAGACAAGATGCACTTTCTGCCGTATCGGCTTCTGTGAACTTGAGCGCGAAACTCCATGTATACTTGCCTTACAGACATGAAAAATATATCTATTGAGAGTGAAATGTCTACTTTTAAATGAAACAATTCAAAAATTCTCAAATTATGTAATCCATATGAAACCTGCATGCGGGCGCATCCACTACTGACTAGTCGGTGTCACCGAATTTATCTCTTTAGCCGAAATCGCAGAAAACACTAGTTTATCAATAGGTTATTAAAATGTTAATGCAGTTTAACCTTACTGTTTTTCCCTGACACATTCATCATCATTACTTCTGCCGGTGTGCTGTGGCAAGCTTTATTTGTGCGCTTATTAGGCTAGGCAATTGAAGGCTTTAATTGCGATTAGTCGACTAATGCTTAAAATGAACGACTACTAGTCGACCAGAAAAATCTTTAGTTGAGGGCAGCCCTAATAACCTGAAAGTGCTTATTCAAAAACATATTAAATATACATACCAAAAAAAATACTAAATTCCACATATTACTATTAAAGATATCCCTTACTGAATATAAGAATATAACAATTCAGTGCTAAATATCCATAGCATTCAACCCCCACAAACACATGCATTTATATTTCAGTTCAGACAACTTTCACACTTTCAAAAAGACATCCCAATGAGAAACTTGTGGCCTCTCCTGTTGGTGCACAATTGATTCAATGTCAAGCTCAAAGTTTGTACAGCCAACTTGCAGTAGCTGAAAGAGAGTGTCATCTGTCAGCCTATTTCTCTCTTTCGATTTAATGTGCTCCATTGTTGATAAACTACTTTCACAGATGTAAGTGCTGCCAAACATGCTGTGCATTAACCGTGCAAAATCTCTAAGGGGAAAACAGGACTCAGGTAGTAGTTTCCAAAATTTAAGCCCCCTCTCATTACGCCTTGCCTGAAAGAAGGGGTCAGACTGAAGCCCGCAGAGTTCCAGGCTGCTCACTGACAGCTGCGTTCAGGAAAGTCCTGCATGTCGTGAAAGTCCTGGGAGCGAATTTTGAATCGCTCTTTCAGACATCCGATTTATTTTCTATACTTGGCAAAAAAAAACTTGCACTCCGGAGCATCTTCGTGCATCTCCTTGCAGACAGGGAAGTGTGTCAAATTTACGGGAACGGATGAACATCCGTTGTGAAAAAGGTTAAATTTGTGTTGGAAAGCGTTCATTTGCACATAGATGTCTGAAACCATTTGGGCCCATTCTTGTAACTGTGTGTTCAGATTATTCAGATGCATGGTCATATCTGTGAGGAAGGCCATGTCACAAAGATATTCTGGATCCCGTTGTTTGCAGCAGTAAGTGCTTGTGTCCGACTTAACATTGTCCTCCAGAAACAAAAGGATGTCGTTGTGCAGTCCAAATAATCTATCCAGACTCTTCTAACGGCTCATCCATCTGATGTCAGTATGCATCAGTAAATCCCCATAAGCAGCACTGACTTCATCCAAAAAGACAGCAAACTTCCTGTGATTGAGCACCCTGTTTCCACCTCGAATAAGATTAGTGACTTTCATCATTACATTCATGACATGGCCGAAGTCCAGAGTCTTTGCACACAGGGCCTCCTGTAGCAAATAATATTTGTTACTGATCACGTAACATAAGTTTATTTTATGTAAGTTACATTGAAATAAAAATAAGCCTATTAACCTGATATATTATGCAGTGCAGTACTGGACAGTTATCGTCACTCTTCTTAAGAAGCCCAGCGAGTCCAGATATTGTTCCTTGCGTTACTGGTGCTCCGTCAGTAACAACAGCAGGCAGTTTAGCAAAGCCGCCATACTCGCGTACCGGATTCTTAACAGCTTTGAAAATATCCTCTTCCTTTGTGGTGCTATGTAATGAAGCCAAGTTTAACAGCTTCTCTTGAATATCAAAGTTCTCTGTGATCACTCGTGCAAAGATCAGGAGCTGACTGACATCTGTCGCATCTGTGCTTTCATCCAGCGTAAGAGAAAAGTATCTGCAATTGTTGATTGTGTGTTTCGGCTTTTCTTGGATTTGACATTGGATGTCAGAAATTCGACATGCTACTGTTCGGTGTGACAAGGATGCGGATTCAAAGTTCTTGGCCGTTTTCTCATATCCGAATGCTTTAGCCATCTCAATCGTGCACTGCTTTACAATTTCGCCCTCTGATATAGCGTTCTTTTCGCTTTCGTAAGCACAAGTGAAACCACATAAGATGCCTTTAGTGAATCATTTAATAATGATTCTTGCACCATCATGCATTTGGCAAAAAGGTTTTGCTGATTATATAATTTACCTTTTAAATCTGAGATGAGAGCAACTCTGGCATCACCGATGTATTTTTCATACAGTGGTGTAATGGCGACTTATCACAGATTTTGTTTCCAAACAAACTAAGCACATGGGGGCCCCCTTGAACTCGGTAAAAATATACTTTGTTTTCCATCTCGACTGGAAAAAACGATTTTCGTAGTCAATTTGTCTTTTCTTTTTGCTCATTTTCGGGATTGTTCACATTAGCACACACATCCTACTATGCTGTAATTACTACGGTGATCACGGTGAGGGGCAGGAACTAGCGACTTCTCCTGGTTTGGGTTAGAATTAACATCCTACCTAATCTTGCTTCTCAGATGTATCAAAATTGGCCAGAGTAGGCTATAATATGGTACTGGCCACCAGTTGCCCATCCCTGATTTAGAGTGACTAGATCCAATCACAAAAATGCATGGTTATTCCAGTCAAGTGCAAGTCAGTGTTCTCAATGCAATTCTCAAATTTTTAGAATTTTTCCCCCATATTTTTCCAAGCCCTGTTGGATATTTTTGGTCAGTCATTCATGAAGGAATGTTTTGTTTTTATATCCTGCATGCATACTTCCTGAATATGCCTAAATGTGCCAAGAGCTAACAAACCTTACCAAGAGCTTATCATGTTCTGTGCACAAACTGATGGAGGAACAGTCAAGCTTTAATCAGCTTCTCATGGTAAATGATGTAGTAAAGAAAAACACTACTTCAAGCAACAGTGGACTTCTGGGAAATGTTATCATGGTATATGTTCATTAGGACATCTACATGGAGTACAGAGCAATTGATTTGAAAGTAGGTGCATTTTGGCACAGCTCTTAGCGATGTATTTGAAAACCTTGAACCTAAAAATGTGTCTTCATTTAGTCACCATCATGCCATCGATCCTGATCCCATGGTTCCCTGAGGAATCCATAGAAAAACATGAGATATTCTTTCTTTAAACTTTAACCAATTAAAAAACTGATTGACATTCGGGAACCTCTCTAATTGGTAAATCTCACATCGGGTCCCTGCGGGTGGTAAAACACGTAAATGCCTTTTTAGAGTGGCTAGTTAAGTTTAGTTCATTTTGTTCTCAAAATCAGCCACTAATCTCAAAAAATGCTATAATGATTTTGACCTTCGTTCATTTGTTATTTAGGGTTGATACCCACTGGCAGAAAACACCTATGCCTCATGCCATTCTAAGATTGATGATCATCGCACAAACATGATAGAGCATCATTATATGAATTATGTCATTATATGAATGTTATTTTGCTGTAAATGTTACAAAATAAAAATTTATATTCCAGTGAAATTTCACAATCGACAATATCAATTACGAGATTTGAGCAAAAAAACTAAACAAAACAAAACTGTCAACCGTGGTCCAGATGTTCCATGATAAACCATTATAATGTTATTGTGTTACCATTTTTGAATAAACCTTTTGGCGCTTGACACTAGATTCCATTGATTTCTAATATTTTGTTTGGTTGGCAGCCATTTCTTTAAGACAAAACTGGCTGTGTATTCATTAATACCTTGCAAGATGGCCATTTTTACCAAGAAATGCATTGGTGTTAGCATTTGAACGCAGTCTACTGTTAGTATCACAGCTCTTGGGAACTGGATTGAATCAGCTACCCATACTACAGAAACGCTAGTATTGTTACTGACAGAAAAGTTGCCAAAGGAAACCCACATTCTTATTCCTCCTCTCACTGTTGATCTTTCTTTGGTGATGGATTTTCCTTATGGAGTCTTCTCTTTCTGAGACATTATCACCTCCTCTCCTGTGTCTGCCCGTTTTTGTGCCTATGAATCTAGATAAACTCACTAGTCAGCTTCACTAGGTTGTTAGGCAACTAGTCATTCTGACTGATCCCTAGATGAATGTGTGTAGGCATTCATACTCATAAGTACTTGTTCACTGAGATTGGCTGTCTACCCTAGTAGACTTTTTTAATTGTAAATCTTGCCTTCATGTCCTCTTCACAGTGCCCTTAAAGACAGTCGCTTTCCCCCCATGACGAGGGACGAGCTGCCGCGCCTCTTCTGCTCAGTGTCTCTGCTCACCAACTTTGAGGATGTTGGTGATTACCTAGACTGGGAGGTAAGAGCGCAGAAGCTATTGCCATCTGTTATTCACAAAATTAAACAAACAGACTCTCTGTACACTTAAGGGTTTTTTGCTGCAAGCATTTTGGTTATAAATGTCACTTACCACTAAATAACTGTTCCCTGAAGAGCTAAATAGGTGTCTGTTCACTTTTAGGCCTCGTCAGTTTAAAGGTTTAAAGTCTGTCTCATGTGGTCCAACAGAGATTGGACCACCATTTGGAATGGGAAGTCTGAACCGCTAACCTGACCAGGCCGCTAGAAAAAATCTTTAGCATGATATACAGGGCTTGCAAAATTGATAGCCCCGACGTCCCTGGCTATTGTGTTTTCCACTCGGGCTACCAAAATGTATCACCGCCCTGCCCGATGGGCTATCTTTAATACAGGGTTCCCGCAGGTCCTTAAAAACACTTCAATTTAGTTGTATTAAATTTAAGGCCATAAAAGTCTTAAATACCTTACTTTGTATAAGAAAAGTCTTAACTGTAATTTCAAAAGGTCTTAAATTTGGGGACGGAAAGACAAGAATTGCTGTGATTTAATTGAATAAATTCAAGCTGTACGTTTCACAGTGTTTTTGTATGAATGTACATCTGAAGGGAACCGACTGTCTTCAGAAAAAACTTTAATGGCATTTTCATTTAATCTTTCCAATAATGCATGATAAAGCAGCATTTATGAGTGCAACGCTGCTTTGTGTACAGCCGTTACCGGGGAAAACCACTGTATTTCTGCTGTTTCAATAGACTCACCAAGTGGCTGAAAAATAATTTGCATCATACAGATAAGTGATTTGCACTTTCTGTAAGCCCTTCTACTGTTTTTGTTCAGAACAATGTGAAAATCGACCCATATTTTTACACTGAAAGAGCACAGAGTTGTAAATGTGAAAGAATCTAATGTGCCTTCTACTAGTGTTAATTTCGTTAACGAAAACTATGTCGAAGAATGTTTGTCAACGAGGTGTTTTCCCCTGACGAAAATGAGACGATGACGAGACAATAATAAGGTCATTAAATGATAACTGAGACTAAATGAACATGCAATATCATTGACGAAAAAAGACGAGACTAAAATGTAGTTAAAAGAACAAAAACTTTAACAAAACCTTTTATTTTTGTTGAAAGAAGTGGAGCCAAAATATTTCAGACTGCTGTACAAGCCTCTGTTACGCGAGCGTTCATGTTTGCAGTTGCCAGATATCAAGACCTCAAATCCCCCAATCTGAGCTTTTCTGTTAAACGGATACGTACTCTGCCCAGCTTTTTACTTAATGCAATCTGGCAACCATTCACACGCACTCTCTCTGCGGAGGCACCATGATCTGAAAACACCAACATACAGTACTGTACAAGTAAGCTTGGAGTTCAGGGATCTCTATTTGAGGTATTCTGCTTAAATGAAAGCGTCATTCAGCCAGTCTGTGTTCTGACATGGATCTCGACTGTATTGTTTGCGATAGTGGTTGCCGATTGTAACGTTACTTACGCAACCTCTGTGCAGCAATAAGTCTTTTTGCCGTTGTTTTAAAAGAGAAACATTAATGCAATTTGGAATTATTGGAATTACTATTAGAAATTTCTCTGTTATGATATTTGAGAGTAGGTTTTTGTTACACCAGTTTTCATAACGTAGACAGGGCGAGTGTATATCTGAAATCTTTGGTGTTTATTTAGCCTCTAATTGATATCCTGTTATAAATCTGTACACTAATGTTAAATGAGGTAAAATAAACCATGCATACGAGTCAGTATTCTATTGATTTGTGCTTATTGGTGAGAGAACAACTTCTGATGAAATGTAAAAATACATTTCCCAAATGACAACAATCATTGCAATTAAAATTTAGAAAAATAATATTTTTTTTTTCATAATTTTAACCATTATACAGTATGACGAAAATATGTACGTTAGTCTAAAACTAGACTAAAATTCTCAGACATTTAGTCGACTAAAACTAAGGACAAGTTGACTAAATATGATGAAAACTATAAGTTACATTTGACACAGGACTAAGACTAAATTAAAAATAGCTGACAAAATAAACACTACCTTTTACATTTTTATACAACAGTTCTTTCTGGTCCTCGAATCTGATTGGCTGAGAGGAGTGCGATATTCTGTTGATATCGGAACGCGAACCGTTTCAACGTTTATATAACCCCGCTTGCAGTATTTCTCACAGCGAGTGTCATGGCGGACGACACTTTTTTTTTATTTTTTGTGTGTATGTTTTAGTTTTAAGAGTGTTTTAGGCGAGAACGTACTTGTTTAGACTTCAAATATGCAGTTAGATAATAAAAATAACATCTATTTGAAAATTTGCTTCGTTTTTTTGGAGATGTGAGCTCCAGGGCGTCAGCGGCTGTTCAGCGCTCATGAACCCGCTGAGAGCAGCCTCACCTCGGCCAGCTCGTCTGGAATTTGCCGCTGGCTCTGTCTTTATTGTGGTTATACATGAGCTATAATTCGCTATAAATAGTTTTGCCTTTTTACTTTTGACTGAATTGCCTAGCAACTTTTATGATGGCTGTTGTTGTTCTTTATTGAATATAATTATTCAAATAATATTTTATATAAATAATAGTAGTATTTTATAATAGTATTTAGTATTGGGTAACGTTGCGCGTGTTCGTGATGGTGATTTTAGTAACATTATTCCCCCATTAGACTGTTTTTCTGAGTGAGTCTGCAGTAAAGACTTTTATATTGAAACAGGGTTGTAAACAAGGAAGTTCTTTTTACTTTCAACAACAGCTTGTAAGACACAGTTAACAAATGCAGTGAGCAGCACTGTCACTGAAAATCACCCTTAACAGATGAAAGGACAGTACGACAAAGATATCGCTTTCCTCAGCAGACATTCAAGTTTTATTGTGAATATGAGATTGAGCTGAACAATGAATGCTGTATCAAATGCAGGTAATCACACTCGCTCAGTCCATCTCTCTCTCATAATACTCTACATATAATACAGAGAGCTTTTAATACAGTGATACAATAAGCTTTCAATGAAGCAACTCAACGTTCCTTCGTTACTAGTTCTAAAGTGATGTTTTCGAATTAGTAATGGAGGCTTGAGCTCAGCTGTTAAACTGTCAAACTGAGTTTTGAATCTGTGGCGGAAGGAAGTAGTTCTGCACAAAAGGGTTTTTAAAGCCACTCCGTTATTGTTTATGTATTTACACACTCGTGCCGTCGAACTGTTGCATAAACACAATATCACACTCTCAGCCGTGAGATATGGCTGTATATCGGCACACTGTGATTACATACGGCCAAATCACAGCCATGCCAATATACAGCCATATCGCACTGCTACTCATGTGATATTGCTCATGTTTTAAAATAATATAGTAATGTATATGTTTGACTCATCCCTTTTCTTAATGGTTTAAAGGCTGAAATGTGGTGTTTATCATTTTATAAGATTTTTTACTTTTGTGAAAACCTGTATCTGAACTGTAAATCTGTCATTTTACAGTTTAATATTTTACCATGGACATTGCCATACCCTGTTCATATGGTATTCATTTGTATTTTGTGTCTTAAAAAGGGTCACAAAAAGTCTTAAACTGAATTGTTTAAATTCTGCAGATACCCTGTAAATTGTGAAATAAAATTCCTTCGTTGATATTTCAACTCCTATCGAATTTTCTATATAAAAAAATTGTCTTTTTTTTTTTATTTGCAAGCGTTGACTGCCTTACAAATGTTATGCTGGTTTAAAGAGTCATAAATGAAAATATAGCCGCCACCATGTGACTTTAGGAAAATAAAGCACAGTGGGCACATGGATTTAACCCTCTGGTAGTCTGTGGATGTTAGTGGCCAAAAAAAACTTTATTTATTTTTTTACATTTTTCAGAATGGTATGTTACTTGATGATTTTAGTCACACGTGGGAAAAGACTAAAGCCATACCTTGTACCTCAATAGGTACACAAACAAATCAGAAAAGCTGGTATTTGTCACGGAGTGCACCACAACTCAGTCTGAAGCTCAAAACAACTTCAGAGGTGAGACACTTTCAAGATCCGCTCACATACTCGCACAGCCCTCAGCCTACAATGTTGACAAATGGTCTTGCCACTGCAGCCTGTTGATGGACAGCTTGCAAATTTCCGTGATCAGAGAGTGAATCTGGGCTGTGCAGAATTAGCTACTCACGGCATTCTTGCTTTCAAATGAAGCACAGGCCTACAGACTTAGCCTTGTAAACAAGGAAGTTCTTTTTACTTTCAACAACAGCTTGTAAGACACAGTTAACAAATGCAGTGAGCAGCACTGTCACTGAAAATCACCCTTAACAGATGAAAGGACAGTACGACAAAGATATCGCTTTCCTCAGCAGACATTCAAGTTTTATTGTGAATATGAGATTGAGCTGAACAATGAATGCTGTATCAAATGCAGGTAATCACACTCGCTCAGTCCATCTCTCTCTCATAATACTCTACATATAATACAGAGAGCTTTTAATACAGTGATACAATAAGCTTTCAATGAAGCAACTCAACGTTCCTTCGTTACTAGTTCTAAAGTGATGTTTTCGAATTAGTAATGGAGGCTTGAGCTCAGCTGTTAAACTGTCAAACTGAGTTTTGAATCTGTGGCGGAAGGAAGTAGTTCTGCACAAAAGGGTTTTTAAAGCCACTCCGTTATTGTTTATGTATTTACACACTCGTGCCGTCGAACTGTTGCATAAACACAATATCACACTCTCAGCCGTGAGATATGGCTGTATATCGGCACACTGTGATTACATACGGCCAAATCACAGCCATGCCAATATACAGCCATATCGCACTGCTACTCATGTGATATTGCTCATGTTTTAAAATAATATAGTAATGTATATGTTTGACTCATCCCTTTTCTTAATGGTTTAAAGGCTGAAATGTGGTGTTTATCATTTTATAAGATTTTTTACTTTTGTGAAAACCTGTATCTGAACTGTAAATCTGTCATTTTACAGTTTAATATTTTACCATGGACATTGCCATACCCTGTTCATATGGTATTCATTTGTATTTTGTGTCTTAAAAAGGGTCACAAAAAGTCTTAAACTGAATTGTTTAAATTCTGCAGATACCCTGTAAATTGTGAAATAAAATTCCTTCGTTGATATTTCAACTCCTATCGAATTTTCTATATAAAAAAATTGTCTTTTTTTTTTTATTTGCAAGCGTTGACTGCCTTACAAATGTTATGCTGGTTTAAAGAGTCATAAATGAAAATATAGCCGCCACCATGTGACTTTAGGAAAATAAAGCACAGTGGGCACATGGATTTAACCCTCTGGTAGTCTGTGGATGTTAGTGGCCAAAAAAAACTTTATTTATTTTTTTACATTTTTCAGAATGGTATGTTACTTGATGATTTTAGTCACACGTGGGAAAAGACTAAAGCCATACCTTGTACCTCAATAGGTACACAAACAAATCAGAAAAGCTGGTATTTGTCACGGAGTGCACCACAACTCAGTCTGAAGCTCAAAACAACTTCAGAGGTGAGACACTTTCAAGATCCGCTCACATACTCGCACAGCCCTCAGCCTACAATGTTGACAAATGGTCTTGCCACTGCAGCCTGTTGATGGACAGCTTGCAAATTTCCGTGATCAGAGAGTGAATCTGGGCTGTGCAGAATTAGCTACTCACGGCATTCTTGCTTTCAAATGAAGCACAGGCCTACAGACTTAGCCTTGCATTATACTGTGGAAGCTTGATGAGTCAGGCCATGCAAACATACGTGTGCTTGTATGGGGACACACTCTCTTTATACACTGTCCTTAGTGACCAACAACAGTGCAGACAGAAATGTGCCCTGGGTGAGGAGTGATGATGATGTTTTGTGTATTGTGCTTGCATCATTTATTTATTTTTTTGGTAGTGTTTGCAGAGTTGGATGTTAGTTTTACAGCGTTTTTCCTTACTGTTAGCTGACTGAGACTTTCATGCAGAGTGGTGTGCTGTACTTGGCTGGCAAGCATTTAACAGCCACATCCAGATAACAGACATTCCCACCTTAAGATCACAGTTCAGTTTGGGGACCAATTCTCACTATTAACTATTAACTTTTGCCTCAAACTTTTAATTTGCTGCTTATTAAAAGTTACTAAGGCAGTTAAGTTTAGATATGAGGTAGGATTAAGGGATCTAAAATGTGGTCATGCAGAATAAGGCATTAGTATGTGCTTTAAGTACTAAAACAGCCAGTATGCTAGTAATATGCATTCTAAGGAACTAGTTAATACTGAGAACAGGTCCTTAAAATAAAGTGTTACCCACCGAAGTGATAAATACAATGATAAAAAAAAAAAAAAATCCCATTTCAAATCAGTACATGCAATGACAGACGTCTTATGTTAATAATTGTCGCTCAAAAGTTGTTTAGGAAAACTAATGTTGTCCGATTAGTCCAAATTTATTCTCCAAACATATATCCCGGGTTTCACAGACCAGGCTTAAGCCTAGTCCCAGAGTAAAACTTAATTCTGAGCTGTTACAACTGAAAGAAACTTGCACTGACTGATCTTAAAATATATCAATGCCTTTATTTTGTCTCAAGATGGACACTAGTAATGTTTTTTTCTAAGGCATGTTTATAAAAATTACTTAAATGTCCTAATTGAACTAAGACCTAATCCTGGTTTAGTCTAAGCCCTGTCTGTGAAACCAGGCCTTAAATTTACAAACTAAATCAACCTGTAATCTACACTTTTTTTTCTCTGCTTCATCTTCCTCTTAAAACCGTATGATAGGATGTGCGTCATGCAGAGATACCAGTCGTCAATCCTCTTGCCACATCTATTCTGCATTCTTTTTCTGTCTGTTCACACAACCATCTTTTGTAGTTCTGCTGCCATTCCATGAGCGTTCATGCCTTTTGTCAACAGTGACCGAATTCAGTACAAACTAAATCAACCTGTAATCTACACTTTTTTTTCTCTGCTTCGTCTTCCTCTTAAAACCGTATGATAGGATGTGCGTCATGCAGAGATACCAGTCGTCAATCCTCTTGCCACATCTATTCTGCATTCTTTTTCTGTCTGTTCACACAACCATCTTTTGTAGTTCTGCTGCCATTCCATGAGCGTTCATGCCTTTTGTCAACAGTGACCGAATTCAGAGCTAGACTGTGTATACACAAACCCAGAGGCAAAGTAGTGAACCAGAAGTGTATCTCTGCTTTAGGAATCCTTCACTAGTAGTGTTTGTCATTGCAAGCATCACCATTGCTCGTACCTAGGGTTAGGGATTTGAACATTCTGATTTCTTTAAGTGATGAAACAGATGAAAAATCCCATAGAAGTATTCTTCAGAATTATTCAGAACTTTTCATTATTGCGATTATGTAAGCATCATGTAAAAGCAAGGAGATCGGTAAAATAATCCATGTGACATCAGGGGTTAATCCGTAATTTTGCGAAGCTACAAGATTACTTTTTGTGTGTGACATAAAAAGTACTCACAGAACAGCATACGCTGTTTACGTCCAGCGGATACTCTCCAAAATGGCGCTAGGGTAATGCGGAGGAGACAAATTGTTGAATAAAGTCGTTATTTTTTTTTCTTGTGTGTGTGTGTGTGTGTATATATATAAAATGTATCGCATTAACGCATTAATTGATTAACGCCGACAATTAATTTATTGCGCGTTAACGCAGTTCTTTTTATTATTATGAAAGTCCGTTGCTCACTGGCTCTGAATACACACACAGACAAAACATGTGCAGGTCTCTACTCGGAAGGAGCCTGTTATAATGTTATGATCGAGGCTCTGGACTTTTTCTATAACAAACTATAAAATATTTTCTATAAAAACGTTAATGCCCTGGTAGTGGCAAATAGCTATGGTTTTACATTTAATTTGATTACTTTAATGTTATAAGTTGAGATTTACAAGAAATATTTTAACTGCTACTATGTAAAAGGAATACTGCTTTAAAAAAAAAGCACCTTATTTGTTTAAAGTGTTTGCAAACCAAATGTCATTGCATTTTTGTTCATATAGCAGTACTTTTAAATGGAAAAAAGTGCACAGTACACTACTTTTGAATTCATTATTGAATTTTGTGCATACCAATGCGATTAATCGCGATTAAAAATTGTAATCGTTGCCCAGCACTAATATATATATATATATATATATATATATATATATATACTGAATGAAGACATTGGTAGATGTAAACATTTGTTACAATGGTAGACACTGTAAACCGACTGTGTCATCACAACTATGAATATGGGACTACCGATATAAACTTCTTGTATTTCTTATGTACAGTAGGCAGAATAATTGCAACAAAAATAAAAAAAGTGGAGATAAGGTTAGAAATAGAAAGCATGAAGCTCGCCATGTCAGAATGCCAGTCTGAAGCAAGACACAGCCCATAGCAACGTTATGACAACGTCTATAGTCTGATGCCATATAAAAATAAACAGTAAATAAATGACTTTCAAGTCATTTGTAGCAAAATAGCCTATCAAATATTGTAAATGTACTAGAACAGACCTCATTAGTTCTTCAGCATCACGCCCATTTGAGCAGCTTCTTTTCCTTTTAATGGCATTTGACAAACCCACTTGAAGGACATACAATGTTTTTGTTTTGATCTGTGTGACTCTGCCCACTGCCAATGCACCCAATAGTATTCTGACACCACAGGTTGCCAGTTGGCGTAAAAACAGCTTTTTGCAGCCATGGAAGCCAACAAAACAAACTGGGTCAGAGATCGCAGATTCTACCCAACCTAAAAAGTCACGGCATCCAACTAAAAATCTCTGTGACAAGAGGTGTATTAAAACATGGATAAATCAACTTACAGTGAAAAGCTAAACATGTGGTTTTTCCTGTTGCGAGTCCTCAATCTGGCAACCCATGTGAGTGTCTACTCTGAGGAGGAGGGGGCGGGAGAAACCACTCTCTCCAATATTTTGAATTTGGACTACAGGCAGGCATCTATGATGTATAATTGTTTATTTGGTTTCATATTTCATTTGTCAGTATGTCTGTCTCTTCCTGTCCCTTTTAAAGAGAGCGGGAGCGGAACTGATTGCAGATGCACAGATGAAATTTTTCCTCTTTCAACAACCTATTCTTACAATTTTGATGTCATTTTCAGCACCAAAGTAACAGTATTTGTCAATTACACATAGGTCAAGTATGGAAAAAATATATATGGTTTTTCAAGATGTCTTTATTTCCTAGGTGGGTGTTCACGGAATTAGGATAGAATTTTTTAATGAAAAAGGATCAAAGCGCACCGCCACCTACCTGCCAGAGGTTGCGAAGGAGCAAGGTGAGTATAAAGTACACTTGCCTGATTTCTGTTTGTGATGTCTTGAATTACATTGTAACAGCAGACCAAAAAGTAATAATCAGTATGAAAGAACGTGATTGAATTTGTTTTGTCTTGATAGGATGGGACCACATTCAGACCATAGATTCCTTACTTCGAAAGGGAGGTTACAAAGCTCCTATCACAAATGACTTCAGGAAGACTATTAAACTGACCAGGTGAGAGAAATGTCCTTTTCTGAACAATTAAAAAAAAACAATTTTGCATGCTATTTATTAGTAGATTCATCTTTTAGTAATGGTGTCCAATGGCACAAGCCACAAACATCAGAGTTAATAAAAAAAGTGAGTGAAAAAGTGAGTGACATGTGGCCAAGTATGGTAACCCACTAACTCCAAGTAACCCATACTTGGAGTTAGTGCTCTGCATTTTAACCCATCCAAAGTGCACACACACACCGTGAACACACACCCGGAGCAGTGGGCAGCCATTTTTGCTGCGGCGCCCGGGGAGCAGTTGGGGGGTCGGTGCCTTGCTCAAGGGCACCTCAGTCCTGGCATTGAAGGTGGGAGAAAGTGCTGTACATTCACTCCCCCCACCTACAATCCCTGCCGGTACGAGACTCGAACCTGCAACCTTAGGGTTACGAGTCCGACTCTCTAACCATTAGGCCACGACTTCCCCAATAGTTAGTTAATAGTGAGAATTGGTCCCCAAACTAAAGTGTGACCCTAAATAAATCAATAACAATTCTTAGTTTCTTTGACTTATTCTATAAAACACAAAATGGAAAATGTAGCACGATATGAATTGATATTTTCCCTTCAACAGAACTTTATAGTGGTCGATGCTGTTGTGCTCCAAAAATGACAACGCGCCAGTAGTTCTTCTAACTCATACGCTATATTACAAGTCTTCTGAGATGATATGTGTTTGAAACATGAAGGGGAGTTAACCGATCTGTTCAGTTTTAGTTATTCACCGATCTGTTGTGCACATTATTTCAAGCGTCTTTCACTGTTCTGCTGCTTACCCCTTTTTTCACCTTTGTTTTAGGTACCGTAGTGAAAAGATGACCATGAGCTACGCAGAATACATCGCCCACCGCCAGCATCATCACTACCAGAATGGCATCGGGCACCCTCTCCCTCCGTACAACCATTATTCCTGACAGCGAGCCGCATGACCAGTCACTGGACCTCTCGGCGGACATCTTTCCGGGAGAGCCCGCCCCCTCGTGGTCTAGCTATCTGTACTACTGTACCATTTTATGATGATAGTTTCCGTTGCCATGTCGACAGTCAGTTGGAGGCATGGCAGCGGGTGGCAAATAAGCATTAGGTGATTATAAAGCGAAAAAATACAATTCATTTATTTGTTTTAATTTAGTTTTTGCAGCTTATATATATATATATATATATATATATATATATATATATATATATATATATATATATATATATATATATATATA
>NW_015506558.1:105700-119300 GCF_001515645.1 Sinocyclocheilus grahami
CCTTCCCATTTTTAAGCAAATAAACAAATGCTTTTTTTGTTTGTTTCAACAAATTTCCTAAAATCAGGTTTCTCAGTCTGTGGATGGAAATAAGTCATATTAAATGTTGGAGTAGTTATGCTTTTGCTCAGATTGTATGTACGCTCGCTCAGCTTTAGTGACTTTCTCAATTTTTTTCAGTTTCTTATTAGTTTGTCTTTTATCATATAGGCAGCCACAGGGTTTAAGGGATTCTCGTTCCTCTCTGTGCAGTTCCTCATGAGTGGTGGTTTTGTTTTCCTTGTTTTATCTTGAGCATTGTTGGGTTAGGCAGTGAAGAACTAGTCAAGTGTTTTTTTTTCCCCCCCTCAAACTCTCTTTTGGGTACACCAGAATATTTTCCCCATAATGTAAAAGGCTGTTGCTCTTAGCATTACTGGAGTTGATTTGAACTGAGCTAACTTAGATAAATAGTTAGCCCTTTTTTGTCTGGTGTTGCTAGGAAAAATGTAAAAGCATATTAAACCACATGTCTGTTATTTTGTTTCTCGTGGTGATGTGTTGTATTAGTATTTCTTAGTGTTGTTTGTGAGATTGAAAGTATAGGTCTGTACTCGGAGTAAGGGTGTAAATGGATAGTCAGAGAGACATCAGATTCAAGTCAGTCTGAATTTTGTATCGCTCCTATTTTGTCACACAGAGAGGAACACCTTTGTGAGAGACCAAGGTCAAATTTTTAATGCATGCTGTAGCAGAGTGGTTGCTCTAAATGGCTGTTTTTAATTCCTTTCTCTCTTGGTCTGTTTACCTGGCACGGGAATCTTCACTCTCAAGAGGATGCTTCAGAAAGCTCTCGGTTTAGTTTTTAATGATCTGGTATTATGGATGAATATGTCCGTTTCTGTCTCGCATGGCAACAATGTTCACACCTCCATACGAAGGCGCAGACTTTACAGTCGCTGTAATTGAGACGATAACTTGCGGATCTTCAAGTCAAACAGGCACAGCTGTTGTGGCGGCTTCTGAACCCCTCAACATCTCGCGGTGAAGCTTGTTTGATTAATGTTGTCATGTCACACCAGGGAGTTACTACGGTTGTAAGTGTTTTCATAGTTTTCTCACTTGACGATTTATTCTCTTATTAGACCCATTTTCAACTCTTGCTCTGAAAGGCGGCAGTGTTATTTTGATACAGCTTTTTTCTTTTTCTTTTTTTCAAAGACCAGGAGGTAGACTGAATATCACTTGTTTTTATTGTCTGTAGAAGCAGTGGACTCGCTTTTCGACCACTTCTGAAAGGAAAATAATGGGTGAGGTTCTTGTGAAAATCGGGAACGATTTCTGTGTTTTGTTTTCATATGCAAAATGTTAAGGGCTTTTGGGGTTCCATCCACAGTCTTTAGCCAGCTCACTAAAACCTAAAGAAAAAAAAAACCTGATTTCAGTTGTTTTGCCTTAAAAATGGTTATGATGTGGACCAGCAAATGTTGCCCCGAGTGCTCAACTACCTTGAGACCGATTATTTCACAACATGAACAGCAACTTTTGCATTGAGTTTTTGGGCAAAGATGCCCGTTTAAGAGTCACATAAAGTGTGACACATTTGTGGTCTTTAACAACCCTTTAACTATCTGATTTTTTTTTAAACCCGGTTATTGTGTTTCTAGTTGGACGATCAGGGCCTCGTTTGTTGGTCCATTAAAACAGCACAAACTGAACATTTTTTTCTGCTGCAAAATCAACTAAGTCTTTGCATTTGAAATCTGATGTATTGACCTTTGCAATACATTTGTTGCATGAATAGGAGGCCACCTGTTAAACATGGCATGCTTGTTTCACTGCTATATAGATACGAGAAAAAAAAAAGACTATATAAAATGGTGCTATCGGACCTCATGTCGGGGGTGGTCACAGCAAATGTGACTGGTCATGCGGACTCATTGATCATATCAGACTTTATTATTATCCTCAATATATGCAGATCTGTTTTACAGGTGTTTTTTTTTTGTTTTTTTTCCCCCTACCAGTGTAACACAATCTCCTGCAGGTTTGAAAGGACAAGTAGTGACGAGTCTAACCCCATCTTTCCCTCATGGCCTGGGGGATTCGGGCATATGCTTAACATCTCATCTGTTATAGATGTGCAAATTTACGCAACATACAATTACCCTGGAGTCTCTCGCTTTGTTAATGCTGTGGATGTTCGCGTTCATGTACATCGCCGTTTTGAAAGACGGCTGGCTTAACTAGCCGAACGCTGTTGCCTCCATATGGCCAAAACTACAGCGATAATGAGGTTCAATGTGCTGAGTTTACTTTGCTAACAACATTTGTTCAAATATCATTGGTTCGTTCGGTTGCAAGCCACACTATGCGATGAAAGACACGTTGGTTCTTTCGTTTTTGGTTCTGTCAGATATGTCGATAGATTTTAAGTTAAGAAAAATCAGTTGTGAAAAGACTGCAAATGGAACAAAATATTTTCATGATTCCTAGAGTAGTTTGAACATGCACTTTGAGGACATTAGCAATCCCAGGCACATTTAAACACTGTAGAAACTCAGTACCTGTCCTACAGTTACATTGCTCAAAGATTGGGTCAAAAAGCATTTTCTCGCTATGCTGTCTTTGGGTTTCTGTCATTTTTAACAACACAACTGGGATTAGTGTTTGGTGTGTATAGCAAATGCTCATTTTAGGCATACATGTTGGGTTGTAACACCTGCAGACGAGCTTCACGCTCGCTGTTGAACCCATAGTCCTTTGAAAGCCGTTTGGCTCATGTTACCTTTGTGTGTTCAACCGAACCAAAGATGCCTCCAGCCATGTCCAAATGCTGCTCTACAGACCTGCCTTCCTGTCCTTCCAAAAACCTTCCCTGCAAGAGAAATGTCTTCTGTTTCTGTGTATCTTTTTTTTTTTGTACAATTTCTAATGTTGTTTTAGGATTTTAGCTACCTAAGTTCAATGAATTTTCATTGTAGCTGTCTTTGAGACCTTGCACGGTGTCAATGACCGTAATACTAGGTTGTACTTTTTTTTGTTTGTTTGTTTTCATCATTGTTGTTATTATTATATATTTTTGTAAAGAAAGAAAACCCCATAGCGTGCCTCTTAGATTTATGGGTTTCTTAAGGTTTTTTTTTTTTATTTTATTTTTTTCCTAAGACCAGCAGTTATACTTTATACAAAAGATGAGTTAATCCTTATTTTTAAATGCCATTTAAAGAAAAAAATAAAAAATAAAAAGCCTCTTTTCTTTACTCTGGACCCAGTAGCTGCACTGGCATACAATCGCACTGATAGATATGGGGGTAAAAAAGTATAATTAATAATAATGATGATGATGATGATGATTAAAAAAATAATGTAAGAACTACAATAAATTAGTTTGAAAACTTTTTTGTAAAAAAAAAAAAAAGTGTTAAAAAAGTAAACACAATGACTGTTTTTGTATATCGAGTTAATTCTTTTTAAAAAAAAATATTTTGGACCTAGTTTCTAAATTATTTTAGTGGTTTTCTATGTTCTGGAACTTTGAGAAGATGAGTTTTGAACACGCCCTTCAATGACTGACAGCTTGCGGTGTTGTCATTGTGGGAAACGGGGTTGCCTGGTGTAGCCCCATATGCCCACCACTTTTTGTTTCTATTTTGATTTTGGATTCTTTCTTCCTTTAAGAACTTGAAATAGCTAAAGTAATGACTTGATAAAAAAAAATATATATATATATAGAGAGAGAGAGAGAGAGACAACTCCCCTGTAGAACTAGATCATTTAACCCCACTGAATTGCTGTTAGTGTGATGAGACTTGAAATGGGCATTTATTATGAATATGGTAGTATGGCTCAAAAAAAAATTACAAAATCTACACCAAAAAAAAAAAAATGTGTTGGGGGTGGGGGGATAGATGGGTTATATGTGGGTATGTGAGCTATGGCTGTGGCAATGATAATGTAGTTTTAAAACATTATTGTTATTACCTTTTAAATCATTTATCCAATAAAAATTAATTCTGAAAGAATAAGGCATTAGGTGTCTTTATGCTTCACAGACAAATTTTTTTGTTTGGCACCTTGTGAAACCAATAGTCTTCATCAATGACATGTTGAAGAAGACCTTTAATATCGATAAAAACATATGTACAAAAATGACACCAAGACAGACAGGTTTCCCTTTCAGTCAAGTTACATTGAAATGAGAGTGATCCCATAATAGATCACTAGATCGCTCAAATTGGCATTTCTTGCATGACTGCAACAGCCACAAACTGTTCAGCAAATCGTAGTTTCTGGGCTTGACATGCAAACAGCTGGGAAAACACTTGATCGGAGCAGTTTTGGGACTAGACAAAAGAGCCCCTAATGTGGTTGGTGATGGAACTTATTTTTCCTTAATTTGACTACATATTGGACTTTTTTGTGTATACATGTGAACATACAAAAAACACTATCATTTCCCATGGATAATATGATCAGTAGAGTGTGTGTGTACTTGATCAAACAGCAAATGGAATCACTTTAAGCCAACAGAAAATGTTTAGTGGACGTGACCACAGCTAATAGCTTCAGCTTAAAATTTAGTCATAACTATTTACATACCAGTTTGAAAGAAAGAGACTGCTTGGGAGCTGGAAATAGACTCTGGAAAATCTCCTAGACACAGTACCACTACATTTATGCTTTCCACAACAGGTCTACAATATTAACAGAATGCCATTTTGAGAAAATCTATTGAAAATGCCTCACCAGCATGCAAGGCGTGAGGAAATTCAGCATTTATAACTGCATCAGTTGAGTAAATGGAACTGGGTTGGCCCCCTGTTGAATGTAACTAAAGAAGGCAACTTGAGAAGAAAGGTTACATCTGTTCTGAGTTCAATGAATCTTCATTTTGCTAAACTTTAAAACTAAAAAGAACAAGGCAAGGTTTATGCTGCTTGAGTCCTGCTCCTATGGTGTTAAAACAGTATTTCGATCTAATGATCCAGCTTTGAGAAACCAGGTTTGGACCAAACAACAAAAAGAAAAAAAAAAGATAGATATATATATATACATAAAAAATGTACTACACTTTTTTTCTAGGAAGCTGGACAAGTTCCAGTTCAGGTTTTGTCCATGTTAGTCTGCTGATAAAAACACTAGTCCAACTTCTTGTTGCGTAGATGTGCTATATCCAATAAATAACGGCATGTGGGAGCGGTGTGCTGCGAGAGGATGGTCAGAGCCTTGCCGTGCAGTAATGTCAGGGCAGTCTGGTGGCCCGTCGCCCACACTCGGTACCATGGTCCATAGAAGGGGTCAGAGACAGCAGGACACAGCATGTTATTCAAATTCACTTCTGTCAACTGGTGGGAAGCAAAAACACAAGACTGAGTTAGCATAGGGCCACAATAACTAAAGCAAAACATGCATGTGAAACATAGAATGGTAACACTTTAGGGACCAATTCTCATTATTAACTAGTTGCTTATTAGCATATTTCTAGCATTTTGGCTGTTTATTTTATTAAGCACATATTAATGCCTTATTCTGCATGACCATATTTAACTAAAACTATACCTAAACTTAACCATCTTACTAACTATTAATAAGCAGCAAATTAGGAGTTTGTAGAGGTCCCCAAGTTTAGATTGGTCCCCAAACTAAAATGTGACCCATAGAACTACATGAACACAGATGATTCCAGCAGAATTTGCTTAATAGCATGCTTCATTTTACGAAATATGTTAATATGCTATAAGTCATTTATCACATTTCTACGTCTGAAAAACGTCAAATAGTGCGAGAAATAACTTCAGCTCTGGCCTGCACCAATGGCAGATGACAGATAATTCAAATGGTGTCATGTTATTCTAATGCATATTTTATTTCAAGGGGAGTGCACAAGAATAGTGTACGCGTATGTGCAATACGTCAGATTCTGACCTCCAGTTTTATTAAAGATATGCAAGAATAGAATGCAAACATGCCACATCAAATAATTAAATTTAGACATAAAATAAAACATTAAGAGTAAATACTCTACAAATTACATGCATGCACTTTAGTGTCTGATACAATCAGGAACCAATTGATGTTTTTAAATAAAGTAATATTTCCAGTCCAGAGATGATCATTTCAAAATTTCGGGTTTGATCATCTTAAAAGGGTCATATCCTCCAAGTGTGGGTGCAATGATTAGATAGCACTACACTGACAAGCTACAACATAAAATCCACCTGCCTAATAAAACTAGGTCCCTCTCGTGCTGTCAAAACAGCTCTGATGCATCAAGACATAAACTCCACAAGACATCTGAAAGCGTCCTGTGGTCTCTGGCACCAATACATTAGCAGCAGATCCTTTAAGTCCTGCAAGTTGCAAGGTGGGGCCTCCATGGATCTGTTGGTCCAGCGCATCCCATAGATGCTCAAGGCAACACCATGAACTCGAACCATTCCTGCACTTTTTTTGCATTGAGGCAGGTGCATTATACTGCTGAAAGAGGCCAATACCATCAGGGAACACTATTTCCATGAAGGGGTGTACGTGGTCCGCAACAATTCTTAGGTAGGTGGTGCCCAAGGCTTCTATGCAGAACATTCCCCAGAGTATATCCCTGCCTCAGTCAGCCAGCATTCACAGTGCACCCTGCTGCCATCTCTTTCCTAGGTAAATGACGTGCACACACCCGACCATCCACACGATTTAAGAAAATGTGATTCATCAGACCAGGCTTCTTCCATTGCTTCATGGTCCAGTTACTCACTTGCCCATTATAGGTGTTTTCGGCGATGGACAGGGGCCATCATGGGCACTCTGATGGTCTGTGGATATGCAGCAAACTCTGATGCACTGTGTGTTCTGACATCTTTCTATCATGGCCAGCATGACGTTTTTCAGCAATCTGAGCTATAGTAGCTCTTGTGTGTGATCTGAACAGACACCCCAGAAGACTTGCCGTTTTGGAGACGCTCTGACCCAGTCAATCACTATTTGGCCCTTGTTAAAGTCAATCAGTGTTGTTCACTTTACTTTTCAGAGGTTTTAATGTTGTGGTTGATCAGTGTATATTGCAGCCAAAAACTAGAGATTAACCAGAACAAACATGCCCTAAACATGTCATGTAACATGTAATAAAACAGCATGTAACATGTCATGTAATAACATGGAAAAAATAACAATAAATACAATTTAAAAAGAACACAATGTAGGTTATCACATAAGGCTACATAAACATATTTCAATATTTGAAATATAGACACGGAGTAGGTTTACATGGACAACAATAATCCGATATTAACAAGATTAAGGCAATATTCTGATTAAGAATCTACCATGTAAACAGATTTTTGATTACCTTAATCCGGCTAAAGTCATACTCCAAGTAAATACAAATCGAATTAAGACATGTGGAGTATTCCTATTTTAGTCGCATTATTGAAGTGCAGTATAGACATGTAAACACCTTAATCAAACCATTACCGTCTTGTAGGACTTTTCGCCGCATTTTGCGACAGGATACACACACGGCAGTGCTCTACAGTTTGACGGCAAACAAAAAAGAAGGCACATTTGTATCCGTCGTTGTCTGTTTGCAGTATAGCATGACATATAATTAACTGCACTTGAAGCTTTCGTAAAATTGAAAATAAAACACCCTAAACTGTATTTGGTACCGAAGACGAACTTTATGTTGATACGTGAAATTCTGAGGGAACGTGCCATTAATCGATCTATGTACTGTAACATGTAAAACGGGAACATGAAAGGAATATTCTAAAAGCCACTCATGTAAACACCTTAATCATAATATTGTCTTATTCAGAATAAGGTCTGCCATGCCTGATATATGAAATAGTAGACATAAAAGGTCAATTGAAGAGATACAATTTTAGTAACAAGAACACTGTTCATGTAATAAATGTACAAACATTTAACAATACTATAATAAAAAATATTGTAATTTCCTAGTATTCCCATACATTGTATTGAATTATTAGGAAATTGTACATTTTGATGAGAAAACCTCACCTAATGAGTCAGAATTATTTTATTTTTTTTATCCGAAGTCTCCTACATTCTAACTACACAGACGTCCTGAGCATGTAAACATTTTTTAAATAGTTATGTTATTCATTACAGTAGCGAAAATCAGATGGACAAGACACCTTAAAATACACAAGACAAATGTCAAAGTGCTCATTCTGAAACGATTTACGCTTTGCTTTTTGAAGCTGTTAATGTCTAATGATTAAACAATGGTTAAATTAATATTTCTACAGCACATACATATAACTATGGAAGCCTGCCACTGAATAAAAAAATAAAACGAGGTAACTGCAACTTTTTAATCGCACAATTCTGACTTTTTTCTTGCAATCACGAGTTAATATCTCGTAATTCGAGATATAAACTCACAATTTGACTTTTTTTTCTCGCAATTGTGAGTTTATATCTTGCAATTCTTATTTTTTTTCCGCAGTTGTGTTTATCTCAAAATTCTGACTTTTTTCTCGCAATTGCAAGTTTATATCGCAATTCTGACTTTATTTCCTCACAATGCAGATTTTTGTTTCTCGCAATTCTGACTAATTGTGAGATATAAACATATGGTCCAATTCTGAAGAAAATTAGACGATTTTCTTACAATTGCGAGTTTATATCTCACAATTCTGAGAAAAATGTCAAGTTCAAGTTTATATTTCGCAATTCTGAGGAAAATAAAGTCAACTGCGAGATGTAAACTCGGTATTTCAAGACAAAATGTCGCAATTACCTTTTTTTTTTTAATGGGCTTTCATATGACATTTAACACCTATGAACTGTGACTGTAATTCTAGAAAAACGGAACTCTAGAACTTGTGCCGCATAATGCACTACTTACTTTACCGCTTGCTGAAACCCAACACAATGCAATGAGGTCATGTGACAAAGCAGTGGAATGTTGTAGAATAATGGGTACTGTTTCACTTAAATACAGTGGGAAGCATGCAGTGTATACTATGCAGTATTCAGTAAGTAGTAAGCAAGCATTCCATTTCTAACATAGTCATAAGCTACCAACTATTACTATTTCTTCCATACTTCTATGGCAGAAATACAAAGAGTAGTATGCTAGTATGCTGTTCTGAATTATTTAGCAATAGTGTTTGATTGTCATACCATTCCAAGGCCCTGGAGGAACACAAAGTGGTAGAGGAAGAGGATGCCCGTGGACAGCAGCGCCCACCACATGTCTCTGAGTGGCTCTGGCTTATACACACCTGACAAATGAGACACATGACACAGTCTTTAAAGATGCATGTGGAACCCAGATCTCTCCAAGTCAGAACCGTATGTTTATCTGGATGCTTGATCATTTGTTTTAAAGGGATGTTCTGGGTCCAGTAGAGGTTAAGCTACATCTGTTGCCACACAGAATTTCAACTCATCCTTCAAACAAAACTGTGATTATAGGAAAGCACTTACAAAGGGGGCAAGACAATACACCTGGATAAACATTGCAATAACGTTTCAAAAATATAACCACAAAACTTGAGAATTATAGGGTAAGATGGGATAAGATGGTAACGAAATTTATTTACCTTTTCACGATTTTACTATGAAAATGCTACTACAACTAAATTCGCAAATGCCTCCATTTATTCCTCTTAATATATTAAATGATGAATCGCCATTCTGTATATGCAAAACTGTATAAAAATATATCAATTTAGCAGTGAACGCACACTTAAAGCAGACTTTTCTTCTACGTATTATTGGCTTAAGACTTGTATGTGTGTAAAAATATATCCAATATTTCAACCTGTCGTGAACAAATAAGGTCAGTGAACACAGTAAATTCTGCCCCTTAATATCTTGCTTCACAGATTTACATTACATTTAGCAGACGCTTTTATCCAAAGCGACTTACAAATGAGGACAGTCAAAACTAACAAAAGAGCAACAATATATAAGTGCAAATAACAAGTCTCGGTTAGCCTAACGTAGTACATGTAGCAAGGTGTGTGTGTGTGTATATATATATATATATATATATTTATTATACACACACACAAGCAATTTTAAAGTAGTAATTAGTCATTTGTACAACAGTAACTTACCCAACACTGCTCATTTCTCTCTTGAGCATCACTGCTCTACTGGCATATACTTTACTCTGGGCACGCGAAGTGTCATTCTGACGTCAACATAACTGCCATTTCACAACTGGCATAGCTGGATGAGCTCTATAAATAATGCAGCACTGATTTCAACAGTACTATAGCTCACTTTTCAACAGGGAAGCTAAAATACCATCCATGCTCCAGCACTACGACTGTTTGACCAAACTTCAGAAACTCACCTCCTTTTCTGAAGAGGTAGACTGGCACAAGATACAGCATGGAGTGCTGAATATAATATATCTCCTTCTCAAATGGAAGCTGTGATGGGAGGGAAAAAAAGTATGTTTTGAAGACAACACATACATGTTCTAGCCTTATTTGGTGTTAGCATGATTTGAACAGAGCGCTTAACTTACTAGGGGTTGGAATATACTCACCAGTCGAGTGTTGACTACTGGGAAGAGAAGCGCTAGAAGGGCTCCATTCAGCATATGGACCTGAAGCCTTCAAAACAGAAAACACAGAAAGCTCACAGCAACAGTACATCTAAAACACTACAGGATCTAAATATCAACTGATCAAGGGAAAGCAGTGACATTCTATTAATCTGACAAAGAAATGCCATCAAACGGAAAGATATCAGAAAAATCATTCAAAACCTGAAGCTATTATAGGTCAAAAGCAACTAGAAAAAAAAATAAAAACTATTAATCATATCATAATCACTGTCCATGCTGCCGGTGTAATTTTGATGCATTGATAAAGAACTCCAGCTCTCAACTCTTCATTAGACAACACATTATTTAAGGCTGTTCTGTTTGTTGGACTATTTCTGCAGGAACTGTTGTTATCAAATAAACTTTGTTCATATGCAGCATAGGTTCGTTGTTCTTTGTACTGAGCATGACAGGTATCACCGTACAATATGTACAGGAATGGAGGCTGTTTTAAGTATCAGTCTTCACCTTCTCATAGAATTAGACAAAACTACAATGCACCAGCAATATAGATGGCAGTTACACTTTATTTCGATAGTCCACTTTAGACATTCTATTAACTATAAGTAACTTTGTAACTACATGTCAACTACATGTAAACTAATTCTCATTAATTTGCAACTAGATGTCTACTAACTCTCAGAGTAGACTTAGGGTAGGTTTAGGGATACTAGAATAAGTTGACAAAGAAAGTGTTAGAAGATATTAAGCAGACAGTCTACTAATACTCTACTAACTGCTAGTTGACATGTAGTTGCAAAGTTACTTACTGTTAATAGAATGTCTAAAGTGGACTATCGAAATAAAGTGTTACCTAGATGGCTACATGATTTTTGAAAAAGGGTTGCAAAAGTTGCAGATTAGTCTATAATTAATAGCCTATTTCTATTCATTTGTCCAGCATCACCTGCAAACTATTTCTACCATTCCAGAATATTTCAACAGTTCAGCTAACGATTTATATATCTGTGCATGGCATTGCATTATTGTTTTTTTACATAATGCAACAATGCCACTTATTCTACATAATGCTACGTGTACCAACTGACATTTAATGGGGCTTTTTATATTTATGTTTGTATATGATAAAGTTTGTATAAATTACCCCAAATTTCCAATTAATTCCCTTTAAGTCCTGTAAATTCCAAAATCTGGAATATCTCCAAATTTCCCCAGTTTAAATTACAACATATGATGTGTTATAATGATGTGGTTTTACTGTAAATTTAAACCGCCTGTCACACTTATAAACACAACACTGATGTCTTCCTTTCTTCAGTCAATCAAAACTCAGTAGCCAATGAGAACTGACCACTGCTAGCCCTGCCCACAAGAGGGATTTTATTTTGGCTTCATGGACATTTAGTGCTTCCACTTTTAAGCTACATGGTTTTCTGTGTCATCATAAATAAACATGCAGTACATTTTTTCTTTCTATCCATCTTTTAACAAACTCTGTGACAGAAAAAGTTACATGTGTAACTATTTACAAAACTGAAAGATGGTTATGTTACAAAAACAACAAGATGGGCGAATGGACTATTGGTTTCAATTTGCATTATATGAGAGTTATTAGAACTCTCGGGGGGACTGTGGGAATGCAAATGATGTGGTTAAGTTGTCACCTCTGAGACTGTGTATATGAGGCTCACCTTTAAGGACTGCCCACTGAATGCCTACAAAATACAATGCACTGTATGTTTCCCTTAAGGCAGGGGTGTCAAATTCCTGGAGGACCGGAGCTCTGCAGAGTTTTGTTTCAACCTTGTTCCAACACACATACCACGTAGTATTCAAATAAGCCTGAATGACTTGATTAGCTGGATCAGGTGTGTTTAATTAGGGTTAAAGCTAAACTCTGCAGGGCACACCAAGTAAGCTGACAACTTTGAATATCAGTTATGTTGATAACTTCATGTTAAGCGGCTCATGTTGTTATGAAAAAAATGGCGTATTGAAATGCTCGGGTAAGATTACGTAACATTCGAACTGTACAGTCTTGATTTACTCATTTGCTGAACTGAACATCCAATCAGAGTTTAGTAATATTACTACATTTTAAAGCAATAATATTATTTTCAGTTATGTTTCCACCATTTTCACATTTCCATTTGGATTGTGGTTCAAACTCTTTTTTTGAAACACATTAGGAACATGAACAGCATGTCTGGTGTTGAATTCGAGTTAGTTCTAATATGCGAGTTTGAAACAGGCCATTACTGTGCTCAAAGCTAACCTCATTAGCACTAGGAAACGGGCATCTGATGTCATGCCCACTAGTTTACATGGTAATACACACGTTAAAGGATTAGTTCACTTCCAGAATAAAAATGTCCTGATCATTTACTCACGCCCATGTCATACAAAATGTTCATGTTTATCTTTCTTCAGTTGCAAAAGAAATGAAGGTTTTTGAGTAAATCATTCCAGGATTTTTCTCCATATAATGGACCTCAATGGGGACAGACGGGCAGAAGGTCCAAATCACAGTTTCAGTGCAGCTTCAAAGAGCTCTACACGATCCCAGCCAAGGAATAAGGGTCTTATCTAGTGAAACGATCAGTCATTTTCTTAAAACAATTTAAATGTGTATACTTTTTAACCCCAGATGCTGGTCTTGCACTAGCTGGACTTCATGCATTACGTAATAACGTTGGAAAGGTCACGCGTGATGTAGGCGGAAGCACCAACCCAGTGTTTACAGCGCAAACATGTAAAGAGAGTCAAACGCCCTTTGCAAAAAAGGTCAAACACAATCGGATGATTGTGAAGTTGGAGGAGAAAATGAGATGGGAGTTTTTCACCCGACCCTTCCTTTCTGAACCGGAGTACACAGACGAAGAGCTGACCGCACATGACCTTTCCAACGTGACTACGTAATGAGTGAATTTGTGGACGAGCATCGTGGAGCTAGTGCAAAATGTGCATTTGTGGTTAAAAAGCATTTTTTTTTTTTTTTTTTAGAAAATGACACGGTTTTGCAAGATAAGACTTTTATTCCTCGCAGGGGCGTGTCTACGTGGTGGCCAGGGG
>NW_015506558.1:119356-131900 GCF_001515645.1 Sinocyclocheilus grahami
ATGCCACTCCACGCCACGCCACCCTCTTTTGAGCCAGTGCCCCCGACTGGGCCCCCCCCCCATTTAAAATGCTCTAGACACACCCCTGATTCCTCGGCTGGGATCGTGTAGAGCTCTTTGAAGCTGCACTGAAACTGTGATTGGGACCTTCAGCCCATTGGTCCCCATTGAAGTCCATTATATGGAGAAAAATCCTGGAATGTTTTCCTCAAAAACCTTCATTTCTTTGCGACTGAAGACAGAAGGACATGAACAACTTGGATGACATGGGGGAGAGTAAATGATCAAGAAATTTTTATTCTGGAAGTGAACTAATCCTTTAATCTGTGATGTAATGTCAGTGTTTTGGTGAATTAATGGTGAGCTGTATAACGCTCACCTAAGACTTGAGGGTCACAGTCTATTTTGAAACGTTTATTCAAAGCAGTTACTAACGAAGCAAACGACTCCAATTGCAAAGTTTTGCTAGCAGTTTTTCACATCAAAATGTTGAAAAGCAAGGATTCAAGCTCATGTGATTCATTTAGAAATAAATCAATTTATAATGTGATGAATCTAAAATTCAAGTCATCGCTGGGGTTGCTTATAATTTATTGCCATCTGGTGACATTACCAATTCAGCATGTCTCACATTCAAGACATTTAAAGCTCCTGTGAGGAATTTAGCATCACCATGTCATTATAATGAAAAGTCAAAACAGGGACATTAACACAGCTCTGTCAAAATTGCAAAGGCTTTACAAAAGAGCGTATGTTTATGATGTGACATTAGTTGAGTATATATCATAGCAATTGTTCATCACTTATTAAACGTGGTATAATATTAATCATCAAGTCACGTTTATTTACGTATCGCTTTACAGAATACCGATTGCTTTAAAATAGCTTTACATCATGTCTTAATTAGATAGGAGTGTGTTAAAATTCCAATGACAAGCAACACTTAGATCTTACACTCAGATCTACTGCCCAAATAGTTATGTCAACAAAAATTATTCATGTATCTTGTTATTATGTTTCATTCCAATGTGATCAGGCTTTTGAGGACAACAAACAGATGCCTTTTGCCTTCAAATAAAACATGAATCCAGAATAAGGTTTAACTTATTACTTATTTATTCAACAATCTTCTAAAGTCAATCTTCCAATGTTCCTTTGTCAAGGTGAAATTCTTGGCTGGTGGCCCGTAATATAAAAAGGAATTATCTGACACACTCACCTTAAGTTGTCATTATTAATATTATTATTTATAAAGTCTAAAATCATTACACTTTTGAGGTTGTGAATGAACCCTCAGCCATACAGTCAGCCAATTCTCAAAATTAAAAGCCAAATTAAGTATTACTTGTAATGCGTTACCCCCAACACTGTATGCTAAGCATTCACAGAAAAAGGTGTTGAAAGGTTGAAAGGCTATTTTAGGAAGAGTCTGGTGATACGCATAGGTTTGCATTCCTCATATGCTGGAGAGGCCAAACACTACAGTAGTTACTGTCACTAGACTTAGGCTACGTCCACACGAATCCAGAGCTTTCCCTATCTGATCTTTGTTTTCCCCTCGTCTCAAGAAATATCTGCGTCCACACGAAACCACGAAACAGACACAAAACGATGTTGTATAAATGCCAGACCAGTATGTAGCGCTGTAATTCTGCCACAGAGATACACTAAAAACGGAGAAGACGACTTGGACTATGCGCATAAACGGTATACAAACGAACATGGAACAATACATTTATTAATGTGTTAATGTTAGTTAATAAAAAGACAATCATTCAGTGTTTGTTCATGTCTTTGTTGCTGTTACGTGACGTAGCGGTGTCTGACTAGCGTCATCGTCTCAGAAAATATACGGATTCGCTGTCCACACGAAAACGCAAGGGCGGCGTTTTCAGATTTATCCACTCTGGGGCCCGGTTCCGTGTGGACGAAACGCCTATACGATACAAAATGTATGCATATACAGCTAAACGCGTCTTCGTGTGGACGGGGCCTTAAATTGCACGAGAAGACAAAAACTATCAAAAAAGCTCACAGTTCTCTGCAGTGCAACCTGTTGCTGAGTACTTACCTAAAAATAACCATGGCGGTTTTACAGGGGGGACATGCAAGCAGGAAGATCTGCAAAAGAGAGAGTGATAAAGCTCAATAACAATGACTCTTTTGGATAAAGCAGATATTACATCTAGCAGCTAAACTAGTAATGCAAACGACTTGACATGAGCGCGAGTAAATGATGACAGAAATTTGACTAAATCAACAAGAGGATAGCAATTCCAAATAAATGCTGAAACAAAACTCTTAATATAGAACAGAACAACCATTGCTGCAAAGAGAAGACTACTCGTTCAAGCCGTTAGAGCTGCTGTAAATGAGGGTACTGTGTACCTTAGGTATTGGAGGTTTATAAATGGAATCTTTTGGCTAAGGGCCATGCCGTGCATAGCTTATCAGAACAAGTTTATCACATTTTCAGTGGCTGAGTGTTAATCAAACTGGTGGATCTGGAGATTACGTGACACCATTTTGCACCAGCTAAGCGTTGCATGGAGAACTACCCAAAACAACTTTTGTAACAGTTGTATTATTGCAAAAATAATCCGTATACACCTATATATTCTCTGATCATTTTTATGTTCCTTACTTATTCTCTGTAACGCAAAAACACCCGTTTAACAATACCATCAACGTAAACTGTTCAAATTACAGCTCTAAAAACTGAGCCGTTTAAACCATCTTAATATTTCAAATAAATGTTAATATTAAAATACATTTCAATGTTTCAAATTAGAGAGACATTTGTTTATGAGATAGCCATTTGTTGGTTCTGATCCGAGTGAGAATGTTCCATGTGGTCTTTTCTCTCAGTAGTGAAAAAGGCAACTAAGGATGCCATATCTAATCTAGGGTTAATGAGATCACAAATTGACATAATTTAGTATCTGTTGGGAGGGTAGCCAGGGTATGAAGAGCAGTATGGGAGCATGGCACAAAAAGGAAGGAAGTTGAAGCCTGTCAGCAGATATCATTATCCCAGGTGAGTCAAACTAGAGAAGAACCTGACGTTGCATAACACGTTCACTCTCTTATGCTCACTCCAAGGCAGAATGAACAATTAGGATAATACTGTTACAGCCGTTCAAATACAAAAACTATGTTTTTCCACTTGCAATGATATTTTTAAGTGCTTATTTAATTCAATAGCCAGGTTTCCATCCAGTTTTCTTTGCGAAATTTGCTGTGTCCAGCCTGTTTCCATCCAACTGGCCTTTTACCGATAAAATGGTGTGCGTGATGACGTCATCCCTAAAAAACGAATTGTCGGATAAGTTTTGGCGTATCACAAAAAAATGGCCCTTGAGCTGTTTCCATATATAATTTCACCTATTGTGCAAATTATATAGGCTAGTAGCCTGTTCTTCATACATTTGAAACAAAAAACTTTATTATATAGCCTATTATTAAATTGTATAGGCCTACATAAAATAATTTTATTAAGTTTCATGAGGGTTTTTTTCTACTTTGCTATTTAGATACTTGATCATCAAGCAATACTCATAAGCAGGTGCAGTTGTATTATTATTTTTCTGATTAACTTTTATTAGACTGTAGCCTATTAGAAATAGGAATGTTAATTTCGGTTATTTTATTTCTCCTAACCGTCGTTAAGCCATTATTAACCGTTAACCGACAAGATTATGTTCAATTACAATTCAATTAAATTTGAATTGATACGTGGCTGTGACCCATTAAAAATATCTAAATTTGTTTTCCAGGGATTCATTTTATACATGCAAAAAGCAGCATAAACAACAGAACGTGAGGATTCACATGGTCACGCACCTGCAGCGCTTCTGCGAATGGAGAAAATGATTGTGGATGTACACAAATAAAAGAAATAGTTAGAATAGAGTTTCGTATAATTTCTTATATGACCACAAATGAACGAGTATTGTAAGTTGTTTCCACTTTTATAAGGAAAACAAAAATTAAAGTGATCGTGCCGGCGCCTCACGCACGCAGTTAAGCATTACTAACTCGACAACTTTCATCTTCAGAGCAAAATGAATACATTTTAACTTGCAACGTATTAAAGCAACATTAAATTAAGATATGTATGTTTGAGAGGTAACTCGTCTTTTTCGTACCATATATAAAAATTTTAGATACAATAATATGAATATGATTTAATGCGCTTTTACAGAGAAATGGTGCTTTAACGTGAGCAACACCACGAACACGGACGCTGCCTATAGGCTAATTCTGTCATGTGACACCACATTTATTTGCGTCAAAGCCCCTTTCCTCGACAAAAAGTGTTTCCAATCAAATTTTTGGGACATTTGAAGTATCGATATAGAATTTATGCGCTAAAGTTAAACGGAAAAAGATTGTGTCGACACATGAGAAATTTTATCGATAAATGGCGTTTCCATCAGCTATACCTGTAAAAAGAATTAAGCGCTAAATATTTTTTTGCAAAAAATCGTTGGATGGAAACCTGGCTAATGATAGTCTAAACTAGATTTGGACATTTTCTGATGAATATGCGAGTGGTGTTTGTCCATGCAAAATCTGCGTTATGACGCACCGATTTAATTTAGCTGTTTATTCACACACACATAGAGCAAATCCGTACACATGGAAGCTTGTGCACAAACTGCACTGGTTTTTGTGTATCATGCATGCATGAGAACCAATGAAGATTGTTCTAGTATGGGACACTCGTATACAATGCACTCTTACAAAACCTAAATCAAATCTGTACATCATATAAACCGATCATATCTCTTCACAAGACTTGGATTAAACCCCTTGATTCATATTGGATTTGTTAAACTTTTTGAATCTTCAAAGTTTTGATTACCTGGACTTTCAATGGATGGACAGACATATCTCAGGTTTCAGTAAAAATATCTTAATTTGTGTTCTGTTGATTAACCAAAGTCTTATGAGTTTGAAATGACATTAAGAGGGTGAGAAAATGAACTGCCTTTTTTTAATGCATTAACAGTTATTAATAACTGATTATAAGTCTGATTGTGTAAATAAAGTTTGTTCATTATGCCTCACCAGGTAAGATTAAAAGCCATGGAACAGTGATTAGTGCAATGTAATGTAACAACATTGTGTATGTGCCTAACTCATGTGATCAGATAGAGACGAAAAAAGTAGGAACATCTGACCACGCCGCCCACTTATTATTTAAAAAAATATATGATTAATATTATGTTCATGTAAAATTATATAAAAAATATCACATTAAAAGAAGTATCTTATATTGTAATAATACATACTATTGTCCTGTAAAAATAAAAAGCAGCATTTAATAATCATGATAATAATTAATAGAATAGAATAGAATAAAATTTAACAAAATTGTTAATAATAGAATAGATATTATTAAAGTACAGGGCAAAAGTTTGGAAGCATTACAATTATTAATGATATTGAAACAAATCTCTTCTGCTCACCAAGGCTGCATTTATTTGATCAAAAATAAAGTAAAAACAGCAATAGTGTGAAATATTAATACAAATTTATTTACTATTTTAATATATTATAAAATGTACTCTATTACTGAATTTTCAGCATCATTACTGCAGTTTTCAGTGTCACATGATCCTTCAGAAATCATTACAATTTGATTTGATGCTCAAGAATCATTTCTGATTATTATCAATGTTGAAAACAGTCGTGCTTGTTTCATATTCTGTGTGGAAATGGTGATGTGTTTTATTTTTCAGTATTCTTTGATAAATAGAAAGTTCAATGAACGGCATTATATTTATTACATTTATTAAAGCATTAATTAAATAAAAATATTTTGAAACATTTTAAATGTTTTCACTCACTTTTCATCACTTTATTGTACGAATAATTAAATTATTAATTTCTCTCTTTTTTTAAATCACAAATGTTTGAGTGGTATCATTGTTTTCACAAAAATGTTAAGCAGCAAAAACTGTTTTTAATATTGCTAATATTAAACAGTAAATTGCATGATTCACGTGGGTCATGATTTTAGGCCAAAAAATACGGAATTCTGGTTTAATCCGGAAGAATCACACCCCTGCTAACTGTTCAACTGGTTTATTTGACCAATAATGTAACAACATCACATAACTCCGGAGGCATCTGCTATGAATTGAAAAAATGAAAAAAGTGAGAGTGAAGAAACGCTGAAGTGAGTCGTGTCTAGATTAGTGCGAGTAGGAAAATATTGCATTCAGTCTACCACAAAAAAAATTAAAAGATGTCTATGCAACTATCTCCCTCATAAATCAGAAACGTCACTACACCAAAATTACTGCACGAGTAATTTTAAAGAAATATTAAATTTTTTTAAATATGAAAAGTCCTTTCTGCTGGTTAAAGGAATTAAGCCCAAATAAAAATTAGGTCATGATTTTCTGACCCTCGTGTTGTTTCAAACCTTTCCTGGAAAAATCTTTCCTGGCACACACACGTTTAGCTATCTAAACGGGGACATTACATAGACTTCTATTGTTTTTACATACAGATAGTTATACACTTTTTAACCTAAACCCACCCCTACCCCTCACAGGAAACTTTCTGTATTTTTACAATTTCAAAAAAACGGTTTACACTTTATTTTTATACCAGTTTTACAAATGAGAAAGTCCCCAAATGGAGGTTTTTGGCGATTTTGTCAGGTTTTGCTCACTTTTGGGAACAAATGTGTCCCCAAAATATGGTTAAGTAGGCACACACACACGCAAGAAATGTATCAGAATGTGCATGCTCTTTTCCATATAACTAAAGTGAATAGAGAGCTATTGGTAACTTTCTCATGAACAGACTGAAGTTATTATTCACTCCTAATCTTCTACTTCATCAATGCATCAAAACATCATCCATGTTTGCACATAATCAAATATATGCAAACGTCATTGGTGCATCATCTCATGTTTTGTAGGAAATCATGACCTTGACATTTAGATTGCTTTGCTTTTCACAAGGCAGAGGAGAAAATATTGCGACAATATGTTTGCAATTGCTACAGTATAATGTTTCGTTACATTCTGCATGCACTGAAGGATTTGAAAAGCATGTTAATTTCCCCATATCTCCCTGTGTATTATTGTTATTATTGGTTTTACAAATTGTCTGTGTGTGAGTTCCATTGAGACTGTTGACAATTCCCCACTATTCCATAATATGGACTAATATTTACCAAATGATAAGCCTGGGGCCTTGTTCAAATACTGTATGCCTTGCACACATTAGTTTATTGACATAAGTGGAACCACAGAGTTACTATGGCGTACTGTGCTTGAGAACACATGCGGAGTTTATGCATATTTGAAGCCTGGCAAAAGACGGGCAGTCTGGAGCTGGAATCCAGGATTTATCTAGTTGCTTGTTATATGGGAAAGCCTCACCTAGAAAAACTGGACAATAAAAAATAAGAAATGCTTATGCCGGAGTAGGCTGGGCAATATATCAAATATTTACACCTGATTTAAATGGTGATATCAAATAAAGCAACACTGGTGATTTCATGGTGCTACTTGCTTTACTTCAGCTTTATTTGTATAGTGCATTATGCAATAGAGACGGTTTCAAAACAGCGTTTACGGTAAACAGGGAAGCAATAGAATCAATGATGCAAACTTTGTCAGATCAAAATTCTGCTGTAAAGCAGCTCTAAAATAACAATAGTCTTTTAGTAGGTTGAAACATGAAGGCAGTAGCCAGTAACAGACCGCTGGCTTATCAATGGCCATAAACGTGCAACAAGTATGAGAATATCAAGAGGCAATTTTCTATTTTTATTATTATATATAATGTTATATAATATTATTATTACAGAGTTTTATTAATGATTAAAGGTATTTTAACAAAGATTTATGTTACTATTAATGTTTATTAATAGTGTTACTGTATTGGTGAATTTAACAATAACAATTCTGTAACTAAGTCATTACTGTGCTTAAAGGGATAGTTCACCCAAAAATGAAAATGTGATGTTTATCTGCTTACCCCCAGGGCATCCAAGATGTAGGTGACTTTGTTTCTTCAGTAGAACACATTTGATGATTTTTAACTCCAACCGTTGCAGTCTGTCAGTCGTATAATGCACGGCAATGGTAACAAAATCTATGAGAGTAAAAAAAACATGCACAGACAAATCCAAATTAAACCCTGCGGCTCGTGACAACACATTGATGTCCTAAGACACGAAACGATCGGTTTGCGCAAGAAACCAAACAGTAATTATATAATTTTTTACCTCTAATACACCACTATGTCCAACTGTCTTTGGGCGCGCGCACGGCATCCGGTGCGTGAGGTGTGTACGTGCTCTGGCATAGTTTACGCAAGCGCCGGAAGTGATCTCTCGTGTGTATACGTCACTCTTTATTTACACGGTGCACAAACATTGTAGGTACGACGGCTAATCAAAATGGTACTTACTTGCGCTTATCCGGATTGTTCAAACCGACTTAAAACTAAAAGATTACATTCTCTCGCGCGAACTCATTCGGAGTGGTGACTTTCCACGGATTCCCAACTTCTGAGCCTGCTCGCCTGAAGTTATGCTTGATTGCTCTTCAGCTGGATATCAACACACCCATTAACGTAAACTACGCCAGAGCACGTACACACCTCACGCACCGGATGCCGTGCGTGCCCAAAGACAGTTGGACATAGTGGTGTATTAGAGGTAAAATATGATATAAATACTGTTCGGTTTCTGGCACAAACCGATCGTTTCGTGTCTTAGAACACCAATGTGTCGTCACGAGCCGCAGGGTTTCATTTGGATTTGTCTGTGCATGTTTTTTTTACTCTCATAGATTTTGTTATCATTGCCGTGCATTATACGACTGATAGACTGCAACGACTGGAGTTCAAAATCTCCGTTTGTGTTCTACTGAAGAAATAATACTCACCTATATCTTGGATGCCCTGGGGGTAAGTAGATAAACATCAAATTTTCATTTTTGGGTGAACTATCCCTTTAAACAGTATTTATTAATCTAGGTCAAGGGAACCTAAACTTTTTTTTTTTAGTCAACCGAAACCCTTAGAAGTGAAATAGTATTTACTTGTACACCCTGAAATTAAATTCATCTCTGGCATATGTTGCGATTTGAACTGATATTACATTTAATTCATATGAAAAGTGCCGAGACATCCAAACACAAAGAACAAAGACTCTTCTGCTAATGGAAAGTTCCTTTGGATGTTCATACCTGGTTTCACTCTTCACAAAAACCACTACAAGCTCCAATACGTTGTCTTAAATAGTTATGTCTTCCAACATTCAAACTCTTAAGCTGTTAACATGCCAAATCCTCCAGCTTTTGTTTTGGCAGAATATTAGTGAAATGCTGTAAACTTCTGTCAACAAATATGTTAAAAATGATGCAAATGTGAATTTAAATCAGATCAATCTAACAAGCATGTTATATGAATGTACTCACAGATAATTTGAAGAATGCTGGTAACCAAACAGTTGACGGTAGCCATTGAATTCCATAGTGTCCATACTATAGAAGTCAATGGCTACCGTCAACTATTTGGTTACCAACATTCTTCAAAATACTGTATCTTCTTCTGTGCTCGACAGAAGAAACTAACTCATACAGGTTTGGAACTACTTGACGGTAAAGTATGTAAATTAGTGTCTTCATCATTTAACCATATAATAACCACTTTCCGAAATCAATAAGGCACTAAAGACGCTGACACTTGACATTTTTTTGTATGTGGATTTTTTCCCCCTCTATTTAATATGTTGGTTAATTATATTATGTTTGACTGTATGAATGCTTCTATTGACTCTTTTTGTAACTTTTTCCCTCCTTCTCTATCCATATTTGTCAATTGCCAATATTGCAACTGATCTGTCATTGATTTATTGATTAATCGAATACACGTGTTGACTTGAGGAATTTGATATTAAGTCTTGAATTTTTCTACGAGATTCATACTTCCCATGTCACAGTTTATCCACAAAGTAAAAAAAGAAATGTTTTGTACAGTACACTCTAAAAAATGCTGGGTTATATTTAACCCAGCATTTTTTAGAGTATATATATATTTTTTTTAAATCATTAAGATTATGAATGATTAAAAACATCCCCATTAGAGTATAGTATGTTAATACACCATCATGTAAATCAGCATAAATTAAATTCAGTACAACAAATGATACTACCATGTGTAAACAATTTTAAATATTATACATTAAAATATTAAATACATATTCACATTACAGACTAAGAATTAACAGAGTTAATCATTTTGGGATGTAATATGACCCAGACATGTTTTTGCCATGCTTTGTGAGATTCTTGAATTAGCATTCCATTTCGTTTTCATGTTTATATATATAAAAAAAAAAAGTAAAATGTACATCAGTTTAAACAGCTGCAAAAAAGCGGCACAAAAAAAATGACAACACTTCCTCCTTTTTAGAACTTATCTCTCTTTTAAACTCTAATTTCCTTCCTATGTTTTGCGAGCCAGATAACTGTAAGAGAGGAACTGCAAATGAGAACAAGTTCAGGACTGCACCTATACGTGTTATGCCATGTAAGAACATATTTCTTAAATGAGTGGTGCAAGCAATGCCATTCAAAGCTTGGAAACGAAACAAAATGCATTGCCTCCAAAACTGTCACTACTACTAATTTCTAATTTACTAGTTTACCCAAAGCAATTTATACTTCTCACAGGTGCAGCACACTTAAGCGATCTGAAACTGAATGTTGTGTTCATGGGATTCTGAAACTACAGCCTTTCAGTCATCATCAGCCCATATCCTCTGCAACAAAAGCAGAACCACACCCAATAGGCTACTTTTTATGATTTTATCATAAACATACTTACTTGTACCATTGTGACCACATGACATGGATTGAGGAGGTAGATCACAGTCTTTGTGGCAAACTTAAACCCAACCTCAACTCCAAAAGTCATGCACAGAGCCACAAGCAACAGGTTCTTGCCCCAGGTGTCTTCCTTGCTCCTCCTGCCATCTTTCCGCACATCTCTGACCTCTTTAGGGACATTGATCTTTTTGATAGCCACCACCACTTCCAGAATAGAAATGAACACAATGATCAGAGTCTCAAATATTCTCTGTCGGGGAGAGAGGAAGGCTGCGCACTCAGGGCCCCCATTGCCCTCAAACATGGGGTCCACCCCTCCATACATCCAGTCCAGCAGACTGTAGATATTATACCGAGACATGTTCCTCTGTTCGTATTGGAAAAGGTACGAACAAGTCGGAATAAAAGACAGGACACCAACCTCCTGGCGAAACATTAACGTCAAATCTGTATTCGGTGAACGAATGATGAAATGATCGAGGAGGTGGGCAGCCTCTGCTGTTTAATCAGATCCCCATCCTTTATGTGAAAGACCCCTGTGGAATAGATCTACAGACAATATGATGCAGGCTATTATTCATAAATGATCGTCAGCGCAAGTTGTATCCAACGGAGGAAGACGCATTTCCAAAGGTGACGCCTTGATTGGAAACTGATTCTCAGCTAAGACAAGAGTCCAGAATATTCCTTGCCAGAGCGGATCATTACATAAAATCTTCAAAGAGACCCTTGATCAGCGCCGAGGGGCCTTAAATAGATAAACACAACTGCAAAACGCGACTACGACCGATTTGGGAGAGATGTAGCTGGCTGTTACAACGTATCATCCGAAAAAATGCGATCACAGCAAACGCAGAAGGTGCGATGTGTCCTGGTCCATGTGGCGTATCAAAGACCTCCTCCCCATAGAAACGCCGCCCTGTTCACGAGGGGCCCCAAAATCCACCCACACCGCAACACGCCTGCGCGTCCACATCCTCCCGAAAACCATCAGCTGCATATTGATATGTCCGATCGTTTCCCGGAAAAGCACTAGTCGAGCTCGGGGGCCCCGCCTGCTTTTCACAAGTATGTACTAGTTAACTCACTCACTGCCGGTGTAGCTGTTTTCGTAAATGATAGTACGGTGGCCGTAAAGTGCAAAGCAAATCACAATTCTGAAAACAAAATAACAAGTTACAAACGCAAATGCAAGTCTAAAAACAAAATAACAATTCAGAAAGCACAACAACAATTCAAAAAACATTATAACAAGTCAGAAAACACAATGACAAATCCTGGCTGCATATGGATAAGCGCGTGACCCTGGTTTTTTGACGCGATCGACCCGGGTTCGAATCCCACCATTTGCCGAACTTTTTTTTTCTCCCTTTTCAAATCTCGTATTAGCAATAGATTCTATTTACACTACGTGAAAATAGCAGTATTTTTTAGCAATATGCTATTTACACTAAGTGCAAATACCTATTAACACTATGTTAAAATAGCAGGATTTCTACTATCAAGTATACTACTTGTTGCAAATAGTGGCAATTATCTGCACTTCAGTATTGTAGTACATTAGTACCCGATACTTTATTTTCAACTTTTTTATTATTTTTTATTGAAAATAAATGCCTTTACGATGTGATACGAGATTTGAAAAGGGAGAAAAAAAAGTTTGGCAATTTGGCAAA
>NW_015506558.1:131954-144640 GCF_001515645.1 Sinocyclocheilus grahami
AAAATAAATGCCTTTACGATGTGATACGAGATTTGAAAAGGGAGAAAAAAAAGTTTGGCAAAAGGTGGGATCGAACCCGGGTCGATCGCGTCAAAATGCCAACGACTAGCGCTTATCCATCTCACTACTGGAGCTGATGTTTTGCAGCCACTTTTAACTAAATGTAAATATACACTCCGTATTGTTTTATTGACAGATGTCTCGTCCAGTCAGCGGTGAGTAATCCCAAACCAATGGCGCTGTCTCAAACTATACCTACCTTTTCCGGTTTGTCTGATTTGTCGTTGTGTTTTCTGACTTGTTAATTTGTTTTCGGATTTGTCGTTGTGCTTTCTGACTTGTTATAATGTTTTATGAATTGTTGTTGTGCTTTCTGAATTTCTTATTTTGTTTTTTAGACTTGCATTTGCGTTTGTAATGTGTTATTTTGTTTTCTGAATTGTGATTTGCTTTGCACTTCTCGACCACCGTATGATAGGCCTACCACACACACACACACACACACACACAAAAAGTGGACAAGAGAGTAATAAAAAGGAAGAAAATATTTAGTCCAGAAAACGGGCTACTGCCCAGTCCATAAAGAGAGTTGTAGACGCGTAAAACCTTACTTATGATAAATCATATCAACAAAATATTTCATTAAAAAGCTAAAGGCACTGAAATCCAGACACATGTTTTTCTCCACTTGATGGAATAATTTGTATCCTTCTTATAGGGATAGTTCATCCAAAAATATCAATAATAATGTAATATTCACTCACCCTCGTTGTTTTCCCTTAAACCAGGTCTTAGCTGGTTTAACTGGTATTTTATTTAATTTAATTTATTTATCCTTTATTTTACCAGGAATTATCCCATTGAGTTATAAACATCTTCTACCAGGGAGTCCTGGCCAAAATGGCAGCACAGAAAGATTCACACAAACAGATTACACAAACACATAAAACCAAAAATATAATAAAGAATCAAATATAACCTAGCATCATATGAAATGAAAAAATAAAACATTCACACGTTTCCTTCAGTAGGACTCCCATCTTTAACTATTTAAAGATGGTTGTGATTTAACACATTGCATCATGCTATCATTTAAAACACACAGCACACATTAGTTCTTTAAGTAGCCTAGTTGCATAACACCGACTTTTATTAGAAAAGACTTTACTTTGTTAAATGTATAAGGAACGGAGCATTTACGCCATTCCTTTTAGGTTAGACGTGTTTGGGGCGTTTTGCAAAGAAGAACCCTAGTTAAGTCATGATACATTGATTCAAAAGCGACCTCTCGTGGTAACTGTAGTAACTACACTTCAGTCAAATATTTAGTCTTTTTTTTTTCTTTATTTAGTAATTTTATTAACTAAATAAACCTATGAATCCAAATTCATGATACATACAGGTACATGTTGTCTTCAGAACTATTCAGTATATTTCTTAGACCCCTTTCAATCTGGCTTCCGTCCACTCCACAGTACTGAAACTGCCTTTGTAACGTAGTCAGTGACCTTCTGCTCTCTGGTGATTCTGGCTCTCTCTTTTCTCATATTTCTAGACCTCATTTCACCTTTGAAAGCTATTGTCATTATGTTTGTTTGTTTGTTTGTTTTTATTTAAAATAAATAAATATCTCAGTGCATACTTTTCAGTTGCCTGTACTGTCTCTTTGAAGCAAGGTGTTCCTCAAGGATCTGTTCTCAGGCCGTTACTATTCTTATCTATATACTACTGGTTTCAGCTACCACTGTTATGCAATAGAGCCAACGTTGCAGAACACACCAAAAAAAACTAAAGAAATGCTCTTTTCATGGGTCTACCTGCTAATTCCATTGCAAGCTACAATATATTCAAATATTCTGCAGCCAGAATACTCACCCACACCGTTCTGATTGCTATTTGTGCATCTGTTACATTAATAAAATCATTTCATTTCATCATTTCATCAATCATTTCAATCATGTCATTCACAAAAATGTCTGCTGTTTTATTTTATTGTCAAAGATAGAATTTTTTTATTCATTAAAGGGGTTATGAAATGGAGAATCAAAATCCATCAATCCATTCATTTGGATTGGAGGTTGTGACCAGAGATGGTCTTATTATTGGGAGATACAAGGTTCTACCGTTGGAGAAAGTGTAATTGTCAGCTTGAATCATGTGTGCCTTGATAACATTACAGCTACCACATTACAGCCTTGACGTCATTGATTTCCGACGCCATTGGGTTGAGCCAGTCAATCCCTGTTTGAAGATGCCACAGAAATCATTGAGAAGTACCGTAAACTGAATACTACCTGTCGCAAAATTGTCAGCGACTTCTCTTATAAAACAGTGTTTTTTTCCAGTGTAAACTGTAAAAATAGATCAATCCAAAAAGTTTCATGGCAAACATGTTGAAGATTAGCAATAGGTGGTTGAGTCATAAAAGCTTGTATAGGCTTGCCTCCAAGTGGCTTTGGTTGTGGCATTGAAGAGCCACACGTTGTTGTCTAATGTGATAAACGCAAATGCTGAAGTGCATAACCAGTTCTAGATAACCAGCTGACAGTCGTATTTAATCTTTTCTTGACAAACCATGGCTGTGTCCGAAAGCTGAAAAATGCTGCCTTTGGAGAATGCAATCCAAGCAAGGCACGTCCGAATCCAATGTCAGCTTCACTTCCTGTCTCCTGAGATGCCTTCATCTGATCGATTTTTGAAGGCAGCGCAGATGTATATGCCCATGACATCCCGCAATCCTGTGCATTCCCACAATTTCATGACAGTTGAGCTAACAAATAAAAATGGTGTTGCGATTGGTGGTCAGTGTGTAAATGGTTTTTCACCAAATTTTTCCACTTTAAGAAGTAATTTCCAACAAGTTAGTATTGAAGTTATTACATATTCACTTAGTTATCACCAAAGCTCTCTCTGTTTTGTTGTAGATCTTTAGTGTGTTTGTAATAAATGTCAAACTAGCATTTAACGCTATTACAGTTTTTACATTTTCAAAACTCGTTGCAACAAAAATCTCAAACTGATCACACTTGTAACACTGCTATTCAATCTTTCAAAACCTGATCTTATGCTTTCATTCAAGTTCTGCGTATTTCAATCCACATAATCTTTAGATTAATTTCAAAACAAAAACTCTTTGTAATATGTAATGAGAACAGTTTAGTACTTAAAAAAAACAGTTAATTCAGCAGCAAACAAGCAGGCGAGTACATTGTAAACTGTGGGAGGTCAGTTACTTCAACAGTAAATATGACCGGAATTGAGTTTACTGGCATTGGGTGGGGAGAATACTGTGTTATTGTTTTTTCTTTCTTTCTTCTCGTAGATTCATTGAAACCACAAATCTGCCCCTGAGCTGGAAAGTCTGGGGGGAGAGAGAGTTGCCCACCGCACCGCTGAAGATTCTTGATTTTGTTGGTTTTAGCCTATACTGTCAATGACTACCACTGATGCATATACGCTAAAGAAAAGACAATCTAAGAAGTCTGTCAAGAGTCTTGATTTTTAAAATTACTGCTTAGATTTAAACTTTTTCTTATTCAATTTGACTCTGACTCACAGAACGCCTTTCAGTTCTACAACAGTCTTTTCTGATCCCATAAAAATACAATTGAAATTAAAACATTTTCTGTGATTTCTCTTATATTTTTGTATACATTGTGATATCCACATAGTGCTTAAACACACTGGAAATGAATAGACAGGATGTCAGTTTATGGTGATGAGCTGTTTACTCACAAAAGTCAGCGTACTGAAGTCTTTTTTCTTTGCCGCACCAGAAATCACGTACTTCCCTACTGAATAGTTGGTGAAAAACAGTATGTGAGAAAATCAGTATGTCAGAATTCATATAGTATTCATCAAACAGTAGGCGAAATATACCCGGATGACTCACTAATAACTACTTTTTAGATTGCGAAGCGCACGCATGAGGCCACAGGATAATGGATAATGACAATATGATGAATGTAGTCTGTCTAGACTATATTACATACATTTTATACTATATAGAACATACTTTTTAACAGTTGTGATGTAATTTCTTATTTAAAAAGAAGTTCCCACTCAGAGAGTTTGCAATTTGGCGCCTGTATAAATGGAGATGCACCATTTATCTAGTTTTTATATATGTATTTGGTTCCTTGCCATGATTGCCTCTGGTTCACTATAGGGGACTAATGGACTAAAGAATTATGGAATAACGTTCTGACAGAAAGCTGGTCAATATGACCAAAATCTAGGACGACGAGATGATGCATACAGTCTTACAAAGGAGTAATCCAATCTGTAAATCTGCTTTGAAAGTATGTGCATTGTGAAATGCATTACCAAAATAAACCTGACTTGAAGCCTGTCCAGGCAACATCAAAGACAGCACGCAAATAAACAAAAAAGGCCCCGCCTGCAAGTTAGGATGACGGGTGGTGTACGATTTCCTGTACGCATACTCACAAACTGTGCTTTGACTTCCTGTATGCCACACTCCTTCTTAGATGGCAGGGAACTTTATGATTCACCAAAATGTTTATGCAAATTGAAGCCTTTTCGGGGACAGTTAAGGTTAGACTTTTTTAGCAGAATGATGGCATCAGTGCAGAACCCACAGAAGGTCAAATAAGTACAGAATGATGAGATACAGAATGATGTAATGGTCTCACACAAGACATATACATTTGGCACTAGATCTAATTGTTTCCCATGCTTTCCTTTACCTTCGGTATGAGACAGCATCGAAAGTGCTTTTCACCGTCAAACTCACTAGATTAAAAAGTGGACTTTAACTTAAGTATGGGTTCTATCTCTGTTCTGTCATCTCAATTACCAGTTACAAGAAAATAAAAATAAGGCAAGAAAACATGCGTTTGAAAATGAAATATTAATACATTTTATACCAACATTTTTGTGATTTTTTGTACATTTTAATTTTTATTTATTTAATGTGATACAATTCTTGTCTTCTTTCGATGAAATTATCATGTGAAAATAGTTGGTTGTATTTAAAAAGAGAATGTCTTTTATTTCAGTTAGTTTGTTTATTCACAGTTTTTTTTGTACATTATATTTTTTATTTAGTATGCTACAATTCTTGTCTTCTTTCGATAAAACTATCATATTAAAATAGTTTATTGTATTTAAAAAGAGAATGTCTTTCATTTCAATTAGTTTGGTTATTCAGAATTATTTTTGTACATCATTTTATTATTTAATATGCTACAATTTTTGTTTTCTTTTGATAAAATGATCATAGAAAAATTGTTCATTGTGTTTAAAAAGAGAATGTCTTTTATTTCAGTTAGATTGTTTATTCACAGTTTTTTGTACATCATTTTTTTTTAAATATGATACAATTCTTGTCTTCTTTTGATCAAATTATCACATAAAAATAGTTGATTGTATTTAAAAAGAGAATGTCTTTCATTTCAGTTAGTTTGTTTATTCATAGTTTTTTTGTACATTTATTATTTTATTTAATATGCTACGATTCTTGTCTTCTTTCAATAAAACTATCATATGAAAATAGTTGATTGTATTCAAAAAGAGAATGTCTTTCTTTTCAATTGGCTTGTTTATTCACAATTCTTTTTGTAAATGTATTTTGTATTTATTTAATGTGATACAATTCTTGCCTTCGTTTGATAAAATGATCATATGAAAATATCAATCATTTATTTAGTCTGTTTATTCATCCAAATAAATCAATAGTCACTCAACAAACTCCAGATGTAATAAATTGGAACAAAATGAGGTGGAATTATTTTCAGAATAGCAACATTTTGCTTAGTTGATAACTCCTGCAAGGGGACCAAAGCATGGATCCAGGTCCATTCATCTTTAGAAGTTTGCAAGAGTCCCTGTCCAAGGTATTGCATGTGAGCAGAGATGCTTATTTAAAATGTTGAGATCAAAAGGGACTGTCCCTTGTAAGGTGACTAACACACACACAATTCCCAGCCAGGTGAAGGGAGAGGCCCAGGGGAAATTTATACAGGGCAGATAAACTCTGGCCACCCGCACACACGACGAACAGACAAGCACAACGCTCTGCCATGTGCAGACACAACACTCTGTCAAGCTCTTCTGCAACCAAGGAAGTCGCTTTTTCCGTATTCTCAGAATTCAATGTAGACTACAGCAGGAGGAAGGATGTGGAGCAATAGACAGTTTGCGTGAGACGTCAAGTGAGGAGTTCAGTGGAAATCGCTATGATTGCACAAAAAGGTAGGGTTCTGAGCCAACGGATGTCTTTGTTAGAGCATCCAGGAGCTCAGAGATGTGCAGCGCTGCAGGACCAAGACGTCGCAACCCTGGATGGCACACTGAGATGAAGTAAGTCATTTCTAGATGCACTTGAAAGGCCTATCCTGCACAAATTTAAAATTCTAATTTAGGAGCTAGTCATCAAATTGTTGTTTTTGTGCATTTTAGAACTCTATTGATTCTAGCAATTCTAACTTCCTACACTTTCAAAAAAACATGAGTTTTATTTGATTGAAAATCTACACCGACAGATTAGCTTCCTACACGACCATATCTGAAACGAGAAAAGAGTTTGTCATGTAATCATCATAAGCATTGTTTCCTCTGCGTAAACGCTCCATGTCACAAATATTGTGACAGACCCGTGAAGAATAGGCTACGTTTTTCTGTTCAGTAGTTTGTATCAAGTAAGCATGGATGCTTTTGGGAAATAACCTAATATGCATGCATAATAAGGACATGGTATTCCCCCTAACAGACAACATCAGTTTCACTTTTTCGGAACAGCTCTGTCAAAAAGAAAGAAAAACCCAGAGAACAGCCACAGAAGAATATGTGAGATTTCGATAGCTGTCAAGGTGCGCTTATTATTAGCGGGCCTGTTGATTATTTAAAACGACACTCATTGCATGATTATAGGATGTTTTGTGGACTACACTGCTACTATTATGTTTTTTGTATCTCGTGGAGAAATGAATATGTGCTGGATATGATCAAAGATTGCACTGATGTCATTTGCTTACTCAGTACTCAGTGTAGAGTCTGTCTTATATCAAAATGCAGCTACATCTGATTACTGGGTCAGTAAAGATTTCACACGCTTCAATCAAAAGTTCTTCAAGGAAGCTAGAAATTATATTTTGAATTTCTATATCTTTCTTTTTTTTTATGTGTTTCATAAGCACTGGAAGATGACTGGGGTTACCAGGACTGCTTTTTGTAAAATGATTATGCTTTATAATCCACGATGTAGTACACAGTTCATGTAACAAAATAAAATGTTGCCAAAAACGAGTCTTTTGTCAAATTGTTGATTCTAAATATCACAAATGTTCAAGGAACCCTGTTCATGGTTTTAGAAGTATTACTTATTTCTCTTTTGAAAGCTCCATTTGATAACACATTTTCAGTCTCTGAAAGAAAAAAGCAAACAAATGAAATCAAACATGCAAATGAAGAAACGATTCAATTGAGAGTACATGAAAATTGTTCTAGGCTGTTTTGTTAAAGTTATAGTTGAGATATTGCTTAAAAATGAACAAGCCTGTTCAAAAATTCCAAAATAAATCATATTAATAACAGCAAGTGTTTCGTCCGCTCTTTGGGTGACTGATATTGAAGCATCTCTGGAAACTGAAAAACTGATCATAAAGGTGTCCACATCAAATTAAATTGACATAAATTATGGTATACATAGAAAGCATATTAAATGTAAGTAACGTGTCTACTTTAATGTTTCAAGTAACTTTTGTGAAAATAAAATGTCAAAATATGGTTGAAATAGCTAATCATCATTCAGTGTGACAGATATATTTGTGCAAAAATGAAAGAACATACAACATTTGATTGTATTTTCAATTATTAAAAATCTTCTTGCTGACAAATGGGTAAAACCTGGTGGCTGGCAAAGATTGGATAACGTTATTATTTTAGGGGCTGCTCTGTGATCCTCAAATAAAGTCTATTAATGTCTTCAAAATATGCCTGACACGATTTTTTTGGTATATGAACTATTGTTACGATGAATGTTATTTTAGTGGGTGTCTTCTGTAAATCATAGTAAAAATGTATGATATGTTTTTGCACATGAGAAATAAAATGAAACAGGTCACATTTTAATTTATGGGGGGGAAATTTAAAGCTGTATTTAACTTTTTTTGCTTTGATGCTTGAAACCCCCTTTTGTCTTTGATCCATAAACAGCTGATTCAATGTTTGAGCCCAAACAATATGCTTACATTATTATAGACATGGTGAATGTACATCCTGTAAACCAGTCGTATCATGATGTAAAATTAGGGAAATTGTGGACATGAATGTAGAACAGGGAATCCCCACAAACCCCAACAGAATCATAGTAGAACTGCAAGGGGTTTGTGAGATTGTGACAAATATGTCACTAACAAATAAAATAAAAATAAATAACGTGTACAATCAAAACAAAATATAACACTTTACTCTTAAATATTATATTAAATGCAAAGCTATTACATATACTTCTTATATTCAGTAGGGTGAATTCAGGTAAAGTGGGCTGTTTAAACTTGATTGTGCTGTGCTCGATGAGTTTACACTTTCAGAGCATAGCGATGTTATTTAATTAAAGGGACACTAGTTCTTTAGATGATAAAATCATTTTGACTGAAACAATATGACCCTGGTGATTACACCTCAAAGAAGGACTCCCTCATCATGAAAGGTAATAAGCGCTTTGATGTTCATATTTTCATTTCTGGATTATAAGGTTGCACACTAAATGTAAACCAATATTGCTGTGAGGTAAAGTGGGTCAGCTTGAACCTTCACTAATTCTAATCACATTCATTAAATAAACTGACATTCAGTCATCTTTAAATTGGCTTGAAAACGCCAACTTACTGATCTGCTATAACATTTAGACTGTATCTCCTCCTACTAGAGCTTTAAAGCTACAACCACCAATCTCGGCCCAGACCTTCAGGACTATTCTGAAGTTAGTTATTATATCTTTTATAACTGATCCGGTTTACGGTTTTCGAAATCCAGAATATCAAAACCACCCAAAATCCCATAGACTTTCATTGAGGGGGTGAAACCTTTTATACAAGGACACTTGTGAAGTTTTTAAGCTGTCTATTGCTATAGCAAAGCTTAACAACTCCCTACTGGAAAAAGAACTAGAACCAGCCCAAGCTGGTGGGATGCTCTGGCTGGTCTCTCAGGCTGGTTTTATCTGGTCAAGTTGGGAGACATGCTAAAAGACCAACCATTAAACCAGCTAAGACTAGATAACTAGCCAAGGCTGGTTTTAGCTGTCTTTTAGCTGTTTGTTTTCTGATTCAGCTAGATGTAGCTGGCTTTAACTGGATTTTTAGCTGCCTTTTTGCTAAATCAACTGGGTTTAGCTGGTTTTAACTGGTTTCTACCATATATATATTTGTTACTGATTCAGCTGGTTTTAACTGTTTTTAGCTGGCTTTTTGCTAAATCAGCTGGTTTTAAGCTGATTTCCCCCTAAATCAGCTGGTTTTGCTTGGTGTTAGCTGTTTTTTTTGCTGGATTTTTTCCGCTTCATGTTAGCAATATGGTAATCATGCTAACATGCTAGCTACATGCTAATCATGCTAGAAACATGCTAACAAAATGCTAGTAATTTGGTAGTCATGCTAGAAACACGCTAGCAATATGCTACCAATTTGCTAATCATGAAAGCAACATGCAAGAAACATGTTAGCAACATGCTTGCAACTTGCTAATCATGCTACAAACATGCTAGCAACTTGGTAACCATGTTGGCAACATGTTAAGCATGCTAACAACATACTATGAACATGCTAATCATGTCAAAAACAGGTTAACAACATGCTAATAACACTAACAACATGCTAGCAACATGATAAACATGCTAGCAACATGTTAACATGGTAATCGTGCTAGAAACATACTATCAACATGTTAATAATGTTAACAATGTGCTATATCATGCATACAACATGATATCTACATCTATCTATCTAAACTTCAAGCTATGCAGCTGCTTCAAACTTTCACAAAAGGCTTTTTCAAGCCAACTTCAAAGTTCATTTGCGAACTTTACTCGTCTAGTTTTATAACTGACATGTATAACTGGCTTTTTACAAATCAGAAATGAGTGTGCAATCAGGAATATCAGAGACAGAGGAAAAGAAAGCAGAAAGGAAGGCAAGGCATGAAGTTGAATCTGGAGTGAGAAATAGATGACAGCAGCTAAATATAGATGCCGAGTATAAAGCTTTAAAATATGGTCACAACTAAAGCTCATTTAAAGTGTTTAGACAAAAACTGAAAAAAGGGATTTATTAAATGTTCCTCTTATTCCTCTTTTTTCCAGTTTTTTTTTGTTAGCCTATTTGCTGTTGCATGTGTTATAGTCACATTTTTAATATGTTGTATAGTTAATTTTCATCAATATGCTAAAGTTCATCAAATTTAATGTCAACGCAGTTGTGATTAAATCAGTTGTTTTGAATTTTACTCAGAGCCAAGGCTATATGTTTCTGATTAATACACTTAACAGCTTTCTTGTTTATCAGAGTATACATAGATTTTAGGTAGCCTATTGCTGAACTTCCGATTTCAAAATGATAAATAATGGTTTATAATTGCCATACTTGCATTTATGTATAGAAAACTTGCCATTAAAAGTAACAAATTAATCAAACAATATTCCTTATGGAAAGACATGTCATAAGTGAATAAAACAAATACAATATTTTCAAAACAAAGTTGAAAGCTGGGCACGATATGATATCTCAGAAATCTGACCAAAAACTGGTTAAATAAGGACAACTCCAAAACAAATGAAAAAAAAAAAAAAAACTTTCTGTAGACCACAAAATGCAAGTATATCAATATCACAATTACATCTGTTTACAAGGACATATTACAGGGTGATATTTATAAATGAGTTTGCAATACATTTATTTGATTTGATTTGTGATTAGATATTTATGAGGTTACTTCCGAATTTTCTGCAATATCAAATCATCCACACAGCCCAAAATAAACATTTAATGGCGCAGCAGACTGATCGGTGCGTGGTGTTGAAGTACCGCGAGAGCAGACGCAGCTTATGCTTTCGAATCGCTCTCGCGGTATTTGATGTCAAGCGCCGATCGCTCTAAGCCACGCCCACTGTAAAGGTCACATGACACAGAGGATGCGCACGAGAATTATCGTCCGGATAGAAAACACGCAGGAAAATGTCTGAGAAGGGTAAGCACCATGCTTTTCTTGTTTTTTTTATCACTTAATACACATTTAAATAAGGCTGCATATGACCCAGTTTTCTGTTTGACGTCGCGAAAGGACCTTCAGAGATGCTGCACACATGTAAACACACGTCCTTCAGCGCGCAGTACAGTTTACATTCAAATGCATCATGTTTAAACCACGTATATAAACGATGAAGAGAGATGATATAACATTTAAAACGTTATTCACACACTAGCAAAGCACAGAAAGTCACATGCAAAACCAGTTCATGTTTGTGGCATGAGTCATATTTAGCCACACACCCATCTTCCTTAATATGTGATTCTATAAGAGAAGCCTTGGATGTGACTACTAAACAGCAACTGTAATTTCCTCCTAAAAGCCTGTTGGAAGGATCCTGTCAAGGACAGAGAAACATTCGCTTGAAGCCCAAATAGATCAGTGTCAAACACAAGCTACAGAACCATTGCTGAAGATCCAGCACTGAGAAGAAGAGAGCAGGCTTTGTATTATTAGCAGGATACAGACACAGTGTGACATGTTAAACTCATGTCTCTTTACTTCAGATGTGTCTGAAAGCCACACTGTGGGCAGTCTGTTGGCTGCAGTAGTGTGCTATTTCTGTGTCTGGCTTATGTCTGGAATGCTGCAAGGTTACATCATTAGCCAGGGTTGTCACGTAAAGACGCTGACCGCTCTCTCGAGGAGCTCCTGTGTCCACAGTCCATGATCCCACCTGGATGGAGATCAGTAGCATTGCATTTAATCTGCTTGTTTTTCTTACTGCGTTTCTCCTTGACCTTGTGTTTCTACCCCTATCAGCCAGTGTTTCTACCCCCAACAGTAACGTAGAACTTTAATGTTAAAGTAGACTTATTTAAACTTGCTTCTATGCCTTCAGGTATGACACAACATAACATAAACAATGCCATACATGCAATGGTTTGAATAGGTTTTTAATTTCTGTTTTAAAATGAATTGTGATATTTGTATTGGGGCATAAAGTAAAAAAAAAAAAAAAAGAGAAAATTATAAAATAAAATAACATTATTTTTTATAAATAATATCTAAAGAATATTTGTGCTCAAAATCAAAGAAGGGCAAGAAAAAAATTCTTTATTGTGGACAATCTTATATACAGTTTTATTGACCTGTATGACAAATGATTTATCGCTTTTGATAAATAATTAGTTGCTAAACCGTTGTCATCCTTTTGTAGTATGAAAAAGCCTTATCTGGAATATTGAAACTTTTGTAAGATTAATTTAAGAAATTTGCAAAAGTGATTTTATGACCATAGAAAGCACATTAAATGTACACTAAAATGCTGGGTTAAAAAATGCTGGGTTAAAAAGGGACAAACCCAGCTATTGGGTTGTTTTGAACCCAACTGCTGGGTCAAAACAACCCCACAGCTGACTCAAAACAACCCAACAGCTGGGTCAAAACAACCCAAACGCTGGGTCAAAACAACCCAA
>NW_015506558.1:145284-150668 GCF_001515645.1 Sinocyclocheilus grahami
GACAAGATTGTTACACTGAATGACATTTAATGGGTCTCTTCTGTAAATCAGGGGAAAATGCATGATATTTATTTTTTTGCTCAGAAAAACAAAAACAAAATTGCAATTAAAAGTGAAACTTAAAAAAAAAACTCGGGGGAACAACAACAACAATTTAAAGCAGTATTACACTTATTGTTTTTATGCTTAAACCCTTTTTCGTCTTTGACCCATATGCATTTATGTAATTGTAATACTCTGTTTCCTCATGTGCTCAAAACACACTCTCACTGTATCTCAGATAGGGTATACCACACTTATGGCATATCATGGCCAGTAGATAGTTATCATACTGTGTACATTTGCTTATTTATAGTATTGAGAAAAAAAAAGCAACCGAATGGAGAATATAGTAAGTGCATCTTTTTCTCCTCGACTGCCAGTCACACTCTCAGCTTGCAACACACACACACACACATCAGAGAGAAGTGAGGCTGATGAGAGGTCATTTTTCTTTTCTGTCCTGTTTAAGTTCACCAAATAAAAATTTGGGGGCAAAGTGAAAGCTTGCGTTTCCTGTCTCCTGGATTCTCATGTGTATGAATGGAAATCACTGGAATGAAAAGTGTGCCGTTGCCTATTGTCATTGATTTTAAACAGAGGCCGTGCCGTTGTGTTGAATTCATTTAAATGTTCTCTCTCTCTACGCAGGTGCAAGTATTTGTCAAGAAAAACATTGTTCTCACAGGAGGCTTTGCTGGTGGATTTCTGCTTGGTCTGGCTTCATAGGATCTCTCATTGTAACGTCTTATACTCCGAGGATGTCATCTAACATCAGATTACAGCTTTTGTGTGATATTGCAGCTTATATTTAACTCGGCACTAGTTAGATCAAGATTTGATTCTTAGGATGTGTTCATATAGATAGAAAACATATATCGATGCTAGAATGTATGGTTTCAGTTTTTGGATTGTGCATTGTTTTTAGTTTGTACTTGAACATTTTGCTATATTATTTTGGCACAAACTATTTTTGACACAAGACTTAAAAAGTGAGCTTATTTAAACATGTAAATAGTCGAAACATTTGAAATCGGCCCTTTAAAAACCCATATCTGACCTTGCAGTTGTACGTCATGCTGACTAAGCTGAGTGCATTTAAAACTCAATGCTCAAAGCTATTTCTGTAATAAATCTGGACATTACTTCAAAGACCAAGGGGTCAATAAAAGTTATAATGACAGAAATGTTCAAAGTAAATAGACAATCCGGTTTTAAACAATTCTGGTTTGCCTTTTTGTCCCATCTTTGTTTTGATTACATCTAATCTATTTCCCTAAATTACAGCGAATGCTCAGCACATCATGATAGAATATTCCAGTTTCTTTTCTCATTTTGTAATCTGCATTTCATAAGGCTGTCCCTACAAGGCCTTTGTGTTTTGAACATACAAAAAAAAGCAGGTCACTATGATGGACACTAGATGTTGAATGCATAATATTCTCACTATAAACTGTTGAATAAATAGTGACAGTTTGATTTAATGAAAGTTACAAGAGACGATGAATATGTATTCCACATGTCCTCCTCTGATCTCTTGCAGTGCATAGACATGCATACTGTATAGCTTTCTATTAAAGGATTGTCTTAGTGTCTGTAGATTTGTGTTCCTTGGTAAATCCAGAGCAGCAGACAGAGTTTTCTCCTGCGTGGACTTCACAACACTTCCTCATGGCTTGAATCACATCCTCACAAAGCCTTTCGATGTATTTGTTGGCTGTTAAAAAATAGAAAAGTCATTAAACTGCTTCAAAATAAACAGCCTGCAATCTTAATGGAGAGCAAGGTTAGCCTAACATTGAGAGCATTAAGCTACCTTGTAAACATTTCTGGATGTCACAAGCCTGTTTTTGACAAGGATCTTTCCGTGGCATCTTATTTTAAGAGTCGTACGACCAAGCTGCAGTTTGGAGGAATAATTCCTGTGAAATCTTGTCAATTTTTTGTAAACACATGAACAGCGACGTCTCACTCACAGACTGTGCAACTCTAAACTTCGTCCGGTTAGAAAACACTCCATCTTTTAATCTTCCAACTCATGCTTGCAATTAAACATTCGTTTTAGTTCTGTAGTGATCTGTTTTTTAGACTTGACTGCGAAAAAAAATGCTGTTTTACAAGAGAAGCCTCGGACCGCTTTGGATTCAGGAGGGAGACCATTTCTGGTCACGTGATGTCAAGTCGTGGTCTCGATTTAAATGTCGAGGGAACGACACAGTCATTTTTGTGGCTTTTTAAGCTTGCATGCTTTATTATCAGCGAATGCTACATATGAATATTGAACATACAACTGCAGGACGTTTCACATTCAGTACAATAGTGCAGTGGTTCCCAACACTGGTCCTTGAGGCACCCCTCAAAAAAACACTGCATGTTGTGCATGTCTCCTTAATCAAACACACCTGATTCAGGTCATCAGCTCATTAGTAGAGACTCCAAGACCTGAAACTGGTGTGTTTGATTAAGGAGACATGCAAAATGTGCAGTGTTGGGGTGCCTCCAGGACCAGTGTTGGGAACCACTGCAATAGTGGTACGTGTCGCCATATAGTGTTAGAGATGCGCTACTGCATCATGAACTAAAGCATAGCATGTCAAATAAACATAAATGTTATCGGTCATACTAATAATAAACCGTAAGAATACACAAATAAAGGGGAAAATACAAAAAGTAAGCAAATTAGGGAATACATGTAGCCTATACCGGATGATATTGAAAAAAAGAAGAAGAAAATGTATGCCTAGACAAGATTCAGGATGAGTATACATTTTTAGGAACTGGTTTGTTGCATACATTACGTGTATCATTTTAAAGTATTTCACTAACTGTAATAAATTCCTAATTTAAAATCTCAAAATGGTTATTCCATTAGTGTTTACTAGTGTGAGGACAGTGAGTCAAATTTGATCCAGTGACATTCAGTAACTGTTGATTATATGTAAGTCTGGACAAAAATATTTCAAACCAGGAAGACTGTGCTGTTTTCAGGTTTATTAAAGTTTGTTCATATAATGCAGGGTTTCCCAAACATTTCTGTCAGTCATAGGCCTGTCGCAATAATCAATATATCGACAATATATGTACATGACCTCAATCATTTTTGATGACGCAATATATCGGCCATTATATTAACTTAAAAATTAATGTCACCGTGTTTTTTACATTCCATTTGCGCCTGTGTCTTTTGCAGCTTCTCGTACATAACATGATGTAGTCATGCTAGTTCAAATTTAAAAAATGCTTCTACAAAGTTTCATCTGAAGATATGGCCTTGTTTAGGGATCTGTGTCTTTGTGCATACGGCCATCTGACTGCTACGTAGTGATTGTGTTTTTCAGCAATAGTGTGCACCCTATACATAGCATGATGTAGTCATGCTAGTTCAAATGTAAAAAATGCTTCTACAAAGTTTCATCTGCAGATATGGCCTTGTTTAGGGATCTGTGTCTTTGTGCATACGGACATCTGACTGCTACGTAGTGATTGTGTTTTTCAGCAATAGTGTGCACCCTTACTTTACAGAGAAAAGAAGGTCCCGGAAAAATCTGTAGATGGAAAAATCTCTATACAAGTTCTTTGTGCATTTTTTTTTAGAAAATGTTTATTCTGTTTTTTAAGGTATCTAACATTTTGATACTTAATTTCCATGATCTAAATATTCTTAAAAAATGCTGTTACATTATGATTACATATTCAGTGGCATAAAATGGTCTTTAAAATGACAATAATATTGCTTATCGCAATTATTTCTGGGGAAATATATCACACAACAAAAAGTTGTTATCGTGACAGGCCTAATCAGTCACCCCATTTGACATGAAATATTCACTTGAAATATCTCTGAGGAAGTTAACAGTTCAATCATTTAACCACACATTCACACGTTTACAGTTCGATGTCACTTATGGTCACATGTGAAGTTCAAATGTTCAAGTGTTTACATTTATTTGACATTTTATGATATAATTAATTATTCGTTTTTTTTATCATCTCACAAACCCACAGCAGTTCTTACATTAAGCCCAGTTAGGAAACCTTGGTGTAATGTAATGTTCAATGCAATTTGTGATGTTGATATCAAAAACTGGAATGTTTTTTCTCTCTCTTTGCTTTTTATATTGATATGGCATGTTTAATGGTAAGTTTAAAATAAGTTACATAAAAAGTCATCTAAAAAGTAGTCAGATTCCATTAGCCTACCTCAAATGAGTTACCATTAGATTACTAACAACAGTTTTCATCATGTAGTATAACGGACTACAATTTGTATGTAAGTAATCTACCCAGCTCTGTCTGTAATGTAAAAAGTGCTATGCAAATAAAGCTGACTTGATTTTCTTAATATGTCAGAATGGAATTTTAAATATTAATAAATTAATTATCTGAAAGACCTATCTGTAATTGCATTTGAATGGCAGATTATTGTGATATTTTACTGGCGATATATTTTTTTTACCAGTCTAAAATGTCATTTTGATATCAAGACTTTGATTTATGTGAGTGATTGTGTCATTTTTAACCCTAAAATGTCCCTTCCCGCTCACCGTAGATAAACTGATTGCCATGTGATTTCCCCCCTCCCGTTTCCTGTCGGAAGGAATTGAATGTAGCGCATGCGCTTTGCTGATGTGGAAGTGCTGTACAGTGATAAACAAACAAACAAATCAGAGGGGGAAAAAACATTAACTCTTAGATTGTACTTCATATAATGGCAGTGAGCGCTGTACATTTAGAGTCAGACGCATTTCTAGTATGCATGAACCACGCTCTGAGCACGGAGAAAGAGGAAGTAATGGGGCTCTGCATTGGCGAGGTTTGGATGTCTTGTGTTTACGAAGTGTTGTTTAGTATAAATGTGCTTGAACGATAACAGGTGTGTTTATGAAACGGTGTAAATGGCGTTTCTCCGTCAGGTGGACACAAACCGCATTGTGCACATTCATTCTGTCATAATTCTGCGTCGATCAGACAAGAGGAAAGACCGAGTGGAGATCTCCCCAGAGCAGCTGTCAGCCGCATCTACTGAAGCGGAGATATCCTTTGAGCAGGGCCAGCCGAAGCCTTTATGGGGCCCTACGCAGAATTTTACATGGGGGCCCCTCGGTGCCCCCAATTCGACTGATTATTGCTTATGCTTGATTATTGGCACACTATAAGTCTAACACACCCATTATCAAGTTTGTTGTTGTTGTTGTTGTTGTTGTTGTTGTTGTTGTTGTTGTTGTAGCAGCTGTGTTGCTTACATCATACCAATGTCTTCCTGTTGAAAAAAACAGCATATGCTGGTTAGGTATGTTTTGACCTTTTTACGATTTTTAATTGTAGTCCTAGCAAACCCACAAGAG
>NW_015506558.1:150885-198781 GCF_001515645.1 Sinocyclocheilus grahami
CTCTCTCTCTCTCGCTCGCACACACACACACACACACGATGCACAAACCTCTGCATTTGAACAGTCAATAGCAAATATTTAAACTAGTAACAAAACAGTAGCTGATTCAGAAGCGCCGGATTGTCATAGCAAAGTCAGAATTACTTCCTCTCCTAGGTTCACGAAACGGTCATCTATAAAATGCATTGCTGTTCTGTTGTAAGTGATCTTAAAGATTCCTAAATGCATCTACTTCCGGAAGGCCAAATAAAATGCCTTTGCTTTCGTCTAGAAACACACAGCGTCTCCCTGACATGCTGCTTCAACACTAACTCCGGTTACTGAAACCACGCCTTCTTTCTCTGCGTGCACATTCGGGCGCATTATGCTAATATTCCCACATAGTGATGTAGATATGCGGGGGCGTGTTAGAACGAGCCGTTTTAGGGGGGCGTGGCAGAGTCTTAACTTTGATAAAGAATATCTCTTTGGTTTTGAGACTTTAGTCTTTGCAACTTCAGGGATCTTATCTATGCACAATCAGCTTGTAACACTCCAAAGAGAAAGGAAAACTTGAAATCGCATCATATGACCCCTTTAACATTCAAAGTCTTACAGTACTAAGTGTTATTCTTAATGTGGTGTACTGAAAACTAGCTAAATAAACCAGCAGACAATGCATTTATGGAACATAATGCTATTTTAACAACATACATTATTGAACACAGCAGGAAGCCATTTGTACATCTAAAAAAACAACTCTTAATCTATAACTAGCTAATTGAGGCATAATGATATTGGAATATAATAGCAAAGACCCCAAAGGGTAGGCTAAGGTAAATCATGTTAAGCTGTTATCAGTACCAAGTTTATGAAACAACAGCTTATTTTTATTACAAAAAATATATACCTGAAAAAAGTTATTTTTACACACAAGACGAAAGCTTTAATCTAAAACTAGTTAAGTAAAATGTTATATAATATATTAAGATGTCAAGGCTATTTACGGATGTTTAATCAAACATGAACTTCCCTAAAACAAGAAGAGACCCTACTTTTTGTAAAATTACTATTGTCCTTTGACAATGTATAATGTACAAAAAAAGGTGTAATTTTATGTACTTTTAGGACCCCCTGGTGGCCACGGGGGCCCTAAGCAGCCGCATCTGGCTCTGCCTTTGAGTAGACTTTTACATATATGCATCATTATTATAATTTATGTAACCTTATTATATAACCTTTTTAAATTTTTTATGCTTATATTTGGGGCTGTTTTTATTTTCTTGTTTTTCTTCATTCTGCAATACATAAACATTGCACTAACAACTTGGTAATATGGTATTTTTTAGGCTGAAGGATCATGTAACTACAGTAATTAAATATGGTAATCATTCAATACCATGGTATGCTTCAAAAACTGCAAATTATGTGTTTTGAAATGCATACTCCGTTTACTGTACTGGGTAACAGTTTTAGTAGAAATGTCATGAAAATTCATAAAGCTTTGACAGCCCCATTTCCAAAAAAGTTGGGACATTTTGTAAAATGCAATTAAAACAAGAATCTGTGATGTGTTAGTACTCTTTAACCGTTATTTACCAAATGTCCCAACTTTTCTGGAAGCGGGGTTGTACAGTATGCATAGAAATCTAATATTCAAAATCTAGTTTATGCTCGCAAATAAGTATTGAGTAAAATCACAATATATTCTTTGGAACATTCTCAGATTGTACTGAATAACACAGACCCTGAGGTTTTGCGTAAACGTGGGTGCTGCTGTTATTAAAGCAAAATGATACATTTCAAGACCTTCTAATATTCTTGTACATGTTTCAGTTCAACTTTTCACTCAAACCGATAAGCTCAAAATATAATAACGGTGTAATGGGGAAAAGGTTTCAAATAGAAGAATGCACTAATTGACTAGTGGTTTCAGGCATTTGGACCTCATTATGTTCATATATCAATACACATTTATTGGAAGTACTATATAATTACTTCTTAATGACATTTATTATAAAGTGTAATCCTGATGCTATTTCAGCACGTTTTCTTAATATGAGGCACAGGTTGGCTGATATGACGGGACGTCCCATGAGGGTTGTGGGCTGGTACCACTCTCATCCACACATTACTGTGTGGCCATCACATGTTGGTTAGTTTTTTTGAATGAAAGCATGGAAATATGCATTATTAATATCTTCCTTTTATTTGAATAAATTGCAATTGTTCTCACGTTATGCAGATGTTAGGACTCAAGCAATGTATCAGATGATGGATCAGGGTTTTGTTGGCCTCATCTTCTCATGCTTTATAGAAGATAAAAACACAAAGGTATGTTAAGCTCGCCATCTTAAAATGAAAATGAAGAGTTACTATTTTGTCACGTTTTTACCATGATTTTTCTTTCCATTTCTCTTGTAGACTGGTAGAGTTCTGTACACCTGCTTCCAGTCTGTACAAGCCCAGAAAGGCTCAGAGTAAATAATGTTCTTTTTATTTTAAAAACGAATTCATTTAAAAATAAAGAACAATTTTACATTTTTAGTTTTGCAACTCCATACAATATACATAGGCATAATTTACATGTGTCTACAAAACTTATTTCAAGCATTTAAGCATAAGATTACTAGTTTATTAAGTGTGTGTTTTATTTATCTGATCACTCAGTATTTGATTAATTGTTTTAACTGCTTCACTGCTTCAAGTCGAGGCTGTTGAGCTTTTTGTGGTGTGCTAGAAATAGTCTTCTGTGCAGTGTTTTTGCTCATAAATATGGAGATTGCATTCCTCTTTTATGACAAGGTATGAACGGATTGAGATCCCCATCCATGTAGTCCCACATGAAGCCATTGGGAAAGTATGTCTGGAGTCTGCCGTGGAACTACCCAGAATCCTCTGTCAAGAAGAACAGGATACATACAGAAGGATTCACAGGTATTCCTTGTTTCAGATTATTTTAAAGGGGTCATATGATGCGATTTCAAGTTTTGCTTTCTCTTTGGAGTGTTACAAGCTGATTGTGCATAGATAAGATCCCTGAAGTTGGAGGGATTTTTATCAAAGTTAAGACTCTGCCACACCCCCCTAAAATGCCTCATTCTAACACGCCCCCACATATCTACATCACTATGTGGAAATATTTGCATAATCCCACCCAAATGTGCACGCAAAGAAAGAAGGCGTGGTTTCAGTAACCGCAGTTAGTGTTGAAGCAGCATGTCAGAGAGACGCTGTGTGATTCTAGGTGAAAGCAGACCTTCCGAAAGTAGATGCGTTTAGGAATCTTTAAGATCATAATAATCCATGGCTACATTTCTTTGTAGATATGTTTCAGATTATTTAACTTAGTAAATGGCTACTTCATGCAATATTTTCTTTTTTTGCACCAATATTTCAGTTTAACTCATCTGGATCCAATCACAAAGATACATAATGGATCAGGTAATGTAATTATCAAATCTACTCTGTATTTCCTGAAGGAAGTAGTAGTGCTTGCATGGCAGCAATGTAGAAGTGTTAAAATAAAATCAGAGCTGTTTTCTCGTCGTCATGACACTTGGTTTTTTATTTGCACTCAAATTAATCTGTGACCACATTTTTTCCAGTATGTCAGCTGTGGATTGTTAAATAAGATCAAACACATTCTACATGCAAATTGCATAGATCAGTCAATTCATAATGCACAAAGATTAGTTTTTAAATAAAAGATCATTTGTCAATGTATTATTTCTAAAATGTTTTTGTGTATAGTGTGGGACTAACCTTATTTCACAAATATGAAGTTTGTCAAATTTAGAACCATTTCTACAGTGTATAATGTTTTGTATGTATGTGTGCTTCTCAGTGTTCACTAAAAACCTGTGCAGTCAGATGTCGGCCATAAGCGGCCCGCTGCTGCAGTGGCTGGAAGATCGACTGGAACTGAATAAACATAGTATCATCAAACTCCAGAAAGAGAAAGAGCGACTGACACAAGAATTGGCTTCATTATAAGGAGAATAAAAGGAAGCAATGAGAGTTTTAACAAATCTGCCCTACTGCCATATTTGAATCAGGAATCGATGGGAGGGCAAAGACAAGATGTCTGTAATTTCACATTTTGGGACCTCAGCACATTTCTAATGCTGTGTCTCAGTGCTTCCATCCAGAGATTTGAATTACTGTCTGACTCTTGTCGTGTGTGTGTGTGTGTATATATATATATATATATATATATATATATATATATATATATATATATATATATATATATATATATATATATATATATATATATATATATATATATATATATATATATATATATATATATATATATATATATATATATATATATATATATATATATATATATAAAGAGTTCAAATGCAAAATCCTCCTAAGTGCTGTCTGAAATTTTCATCTAAAATGAGCATTTTTATCAGGCTCCTATATTTATGTTCAATTATTTCACTTTAATGGCATAGAAAAGGCCTATAAATTGCCATTAAAGTAAAATGACTGAACCCAAGCATAGGAGCCTGATAAAAATGCTCATTTTAGATGAAATTTTCAGACAGCACTTAGAGGGTTTTGCATCTGAATTGAACTCTTCATTCATATATATATATATATGAGTGCTGTCAAACGATTAATCGCGATTAATCGCATCCCAAATAAACGTTTTTGTTTGCATAATATATGTGTGTGTACTGTGTGTATATTATGTATATATAAAGACATACAGCATATTATTTTGAAAATATTTACATGTATATATTTATATTCATATAAATTGTATCATACATAAATATATTTAATATATAAACATAACATTTTTCTTAAATATATACATGTGTATTTATATACAGTATACATAATAAATATACACAGTACACACACATATTATGTAAACAAAAAGTTTTATTTTGGATATGATTAATCGCAATTAATTGTTTGACAGCACTAGTATATTAAATTTCTTAGAGTTGAGGAATACAAGAAGTGATGTATCATAAGATGGCAATAAACATTAGTGCGTGTTAAACAAGGTTTCAGTCATCATTCAAAATAGTAAAAAGATAAGAGAACAGAAAAGGTGAAGGCATAGACTTTATTATTATTATTATTATTATTATTGGAGGCAGTTAGATGCTTAGAAAACTAATTGCGTAGTATCACTATATGTGGCAATAAAATATTAAAACCCAACAGAGTCACATGTTTTATTTGTTGTCACTAGATGGCACAGGTGTCCTTGAACTGCAGACAGTTGTATTGAACAGACGGTCTTTAATCTCTTCAGATTGTGAAACTGGTCAAGCAGAGCAGACTGAATATGCTTACCTAGAGGTGTATAAAATAGAATTATACATGATGAATAATAATACATTTCATGTCTTTAATATTTATGTTGTATAAAAGCAGTAAGTCACTCAAGGTTGGACTATATGGCCATTTACCAAACAGATGTACTGTAAATTTTATTACTCAAATGCAAAAATCAGGGTTGACTTTCTTTACAGTATTTATTGTTGGAAAGTGTTTTGATGCCGGTCTGAAGAGATCTCACATTGCTCTTGCGGTGACAGTAGTTTATGGAAATGGCCCTCTGCAGTGCCATGCTCACATATTCGGACAATATTTTTTACAGCATTTCTGTCCTCGAGAAATGAAATATCATGCATTGAACCAGATCTCTAGATATTGTCTAACAACATATGGAAGGGCAAATGCTTACACAGAGTAAATATCATTCATTTTATCCAATATTGCTGCGTACAGTGGACCGTAAAGTTATACAATTTTGTATCAAGGCGAGGTCTAACACTCCACTAAACAGAATGGCTTGTGTGTGTGTGTGCGCGAGTGTGTAAAAGCACTTATCCTGGGACTGGAAGCAAGCAGATAATATTAAAGATGTGCTCTGAGACTGATGGAGCAAGCGAAGATGTCTCTCCCTCCTTGTGCATCAACATACTGTTATTACTCTTGGCAGAACACTGTCATTTATTTAGTCTGAAGGCAAATTGACTAAACCCGAAGCCTCTATAAATCTGAGATGGTGGTTGGGGGAAAGGGTTCTCTCTGTGAGGGGGATAGAGAGTTTATGAGTGTGTGTTTGGAGGGCATTGTGTTTGATGAGATGCCTAAGGGACCTTGGGCCCCTGGATATATTTATGGCAGAGGGGCCAATGAGGTAGTGGACAAAGACGTCCCAGAGGCTGACGGTGTTTAATTAACTCCTCCAAAATAGGCAGGACAGAGCTCATACTCTTTCACCAGCCCACCAAACAGACTGGTGGTTTGGCTATTGTCGTCTAGACTTGTAATATCTGTCTTGCTCCTTTTTGAAGCTGCTGTGCATAATTTATTGTGTTAAAATACGCAGAGACAACTGTAAGTAGGTTGACTTTCTGAACAGTGCAAACTCTGAGTGGTGCCATCAAAACATTGGTCTGAAAAGGGGAATTTTGGGTGGCTGTTTTGGGAATCTGTCATTTTGTAGTGTTCGAATTCTGAAGTAATTACCTACATTTTTTACTAGCTTATACCCACAGTGCAATCTGATTAAAGTACACTTGCCAAAGATTTAAAAAGAACAGTGCAGTGCAATCGGTTATGCACACTAATTAGGAAATGCATGGTTAAACAGATGTGTTTTCAATCTGGATTTAAAGGTAATGACCGACAGAGCACATCTGACATCCTCTGGAAGCTAGTCAGCTGCGGGTGGCATAATAGCTAAATACCATCTCACCATGTTTTGAATGAACCCTAGATGTTATTAACTGACTTGATCCTTGCGATCTGAGAGATCTATTTGTTTGGAGGGCATTGTGTTTGATGAGATGCCTAAGGGACCTTGGGCCCCTGGATATATTTATGGCAGAGGGGCCAATGAGGTAGTGGACAAAGACGTCCCAGAGGCTGACGGTGTTTAATTAACTCCTTCAAAATAGGCAGGACAGAGCTCATACTCTTTCACCAGCCCACCAAACAGACTGGTGGTTTGGCTCTTGTCGTCTAGACTTGTAATATCTGTCTTGCTCCTTTTTGAAGCTGCTGTGCATAATTTATTGTGTTAAAATACGCAGAGACAACTGTAAGTAGGTTGACTTTCTGAACAGTGCAAACTCTGAGTGGTGCCATCAAAACATTGGTCTGAAAAGGGGAATTTTGGGTGGCTGTTTTGGGAATCTGTCATTTTGTAGTGTTCGAATTCTGAAGTAATTACCTACATTTTTTACTAGCTTATACCCACAGTGCAATCTGATTAAAGTACACTTGCCAAAGATTTAAAAAGAACAGTGCAGTGCAATCGGTTATGCACACTAATTAGGAAATGCATGGTTAAACAGATGTGTTTTCAATCTGGATTTAAAGGTAATGACCGACAGAGCACATCTGACATCCTCTGGAAGCTAGTCAGCTGCGGGTGGCATAATAGCTAAATACCATCTCACCATGTTTTGAATGAACCCTAGATGTTATTAACTGACTTGATCCTTGCGATCTGAGAGATCTATTTGATTTATATCCAACTGACATATCTGCCAGGTATTTTGGTCCAAGGCCATACAATTAAAAGTACCTTAAAATGGATTCTGAATAAAACTGGAACTGGTGTGATATATTCAGTTTTCCTGATTTTGGACAGAAGCCTGGCAGCGGTGCATTAGCTGCAACTCTCTAATAGACTTTGTGGGAAGAAGTCCATTGCAGTAATCTATCCTGCTGGTAATGAATGCCTAAGCTTCTCTAGGTCTTGCTTAGACACAAAGGATCTGATTTGTTTTGTAGATGGTAACACGCACTAGCACAGGGATTCTATGGGACTGAAGTCATTTGGTGATAGAGCTAGGTAGATTTGGGTGTCATCTGCATAGCTGTGATAAGAAATGTTGTTTCAAATTATATAGTCTAGTGGGAGGATATACAAATTAAATGGCAGAGGTGCAAGGATTGAGCCTTGTGAAACTTCATGAGTCATGGCAGTCCAGTTAGATTCGAAATGGCATGAATTTACAAAGCAGCCTAAATATGATCTGAACAATCTAAGTACTGTCTCATATAAGTCCTACCCAGTTTTCCAACCTGTTGAGGAGTATGTTGTGGTCGACAGTATCATATGCAGCACTGAGATCAAATAATACCAACACTGAAATGATAACTTGGAAAGCCTGCACAGGTTTATTCAAAAACTAGCAGCCCCTCAAGAGGAGCTGTTTAAAGAGGTCCGCCTTGTTAAAGCAGCACTATGTAACTTTTCTGTGTTCAAAATTTGCTAAATGTATATAATGAGCGAGTACATCATGAATTCATCTTCCAAACTGCATTTTTGTCTTATTCCGAATCACTACGGTACACTTATAATAAGTACTTATATTTGGACTATTGTAGCCTGGTCGGGTCGTCACCTCTGCGGAGTAACACATACCTGCGTGAATCGCCATAGACATAAACTTAGAGAAATAGCTCCCGTTGGAATGTTCTTCCGCTGGATGTGTGCAGTTCTGTTTATGATTAAAAAAAAACACTGGGTGGATTTTTATGATTATAGGGCGGTTGTGTACACACACTGCCAACACACATTTCAGTTCAAACAACTTGTAAAAGTGCATGTAGCATCCGATGACCCCTTTAAAGAAATTATGCAAATCAAACTGACATCAAAAACTTGACTTGACATTGATTTGATGTAAATTGAGCGTCAAACATGTTGGCCTACATATACATTAAACTAATTTCAGTGTGGGATTAACTTCCTATTTTCACCCAGTTACCACTAAAGTCAGTGGTCTAGGGACACGCTTTAAATATTTCTTTCACCAAACAAGTACATCCAGAGTTCTGCATCATAAATCTGTTCTAAAGTCAAGTCAAATCAAGTCACCTTTATTTATATAGCGCTTTTAATGGTTTTTAAGCTGTCAATCATTTCAGATATGTAATTCCTTGAGTGTTTTAATTAATGTCAATATGCAGGGTGGGGACCCTCATTGCTCATGTCAATCCTGCTCCTGATCCACTGCTCCTAACCCCCACACTTGGAGAATATTTATGTCTTCGATTCCGCTCCAAGATTTATTTGCCTAATACAAATGACTCTTATTTTGATGATTTTAACAGTTGACTCCCAGGAATCACAGAATACATCACCCCTCCAATGCCTTTCTAATAACTTAATAACTTGAGCGGATTCAATAACTCATCACATGACGTCACATCATAGCCATATAGCTCATGTAAACTATGGCTGACACTTCACAAAAAGCTAGAGATGGTAGGAGATTAATAAAGAAATTATGTACAATTATTGGTTTAAATAAATAGACTGCATCTACCAAAATATGTTGCATTAGACAGGACAATGGCCCATTAATGTAACCCTGTATGTCAGTCAATGCACAAAACACATATTGTTCGTTTTTGGTGTTTCTGTATGAACACCTTCAGTGGGTTCCATGGGGGAAGCGGCAGCTGCATAAAAATGAATACCACAGTGAATGAAAGGAAGGATATTCTGGCAGACCATTCTCAAGTTCAGTTTTTCATTTAAAAAGGGGCTTTACCAAGCGGATAAATAAAAGATGTTCTGCTGTATCAGGCATTTTTGACAAATTAAATTCAATATAGCGGAACGCCCCATCTCGAGGAACCGTCTGCTCCTGTGGTGACGTTGTGGAGCAAAGAAAAGCTGAGTGATGTCATTGATTTTTTTTTCACTGGCTTACTAAGATGCTGCTACACTTATGAAGGCAGAGTTATCAGACTTTAATTTACCTGTGCAGTGTATTATGCTGTATTATGTATATATTTTTTACATAATTGAGAACTGCTCTCATCAACAGTTTAAAATAGATTTTTAAAGATGTACTGAAGAACATAATGCTACACCAGCTGATGTAGGATGTACTATACATTCAGTCCATCATTATCACAAACTAAAGCTCGTCAAGATGAAACAATAAATGGTCTATTTATTAAAACCAATTATATTTCTCATCTCATCATTTTAAGCATTTTTTACATTTATTGCAAAATAATAGCTATAAGAACACAGTAACAATTTCAGATTACATCTATATTTGTTAACTGATGTTCAGCTGTTATTTTTTCAACTTTTGATAACATTTTGGTATAGGAACCAATTCTCACTATTAACTAGTAGCTTATTAACATGCCTACTATTAACATATTGGCTGTTTATTAGTACTTATATAACACATATTCTGCATGACCATATTCTACATCCCTAATCCTACCCAATACCTAAACGTAACAGCTACCTTACTAACTATTAATAAGCAGTAAATTAGGGGTTTATTGAGGCAAAAGTCATAGTTAATGGTTTGCTAATAGCGTGAATTGGACCTTAAAATAAAGTGTGACCCAACTTGTTTTCAAGATCATCAGTCATAAAAGCGCAGTAAACACTGCAGGTGTTATAATGGTAATGGTGTTATGAGTCACAGAGATGTATCTTTAATTTCCCCAAGGTGATTGCTCACTAAAAACCTTCAGAGTTTGTTTTTCAAGTCATTTCAGATTTGATTCTGAAGTGATATAAAGCAGTGATATCTAAGTGGGTAAATTGTAATATTTGCAGCATTTTTTTAATACTGTGGATTATTTTCTCATCCAATATTTGAGGAGGAACTGTCTCCCTATATTGGAGGAAACAACTCGGATTGGTTATAAGTCGCAACATAACACATAAGCAAATAGTGAAGTGACGTGTGGCAAAGTATGGTGACCCATATTCGGAATTTGTACTCTGTATTTAACCCATCCAAGTGCACACACACACACACACACACACTCCCGGAGCCGTGGACAGCCATATTGCTGCGGCGCCTGGGGAGCAGTTGGGGGTTCGGTGCCTTGTTCAAGGGTCTCACCTCAGTCGTGGTATTGAGGGTGGAAGAGAGTAAAGCGAAAGTGGTAGGGCAGGAATCTCCAACCCTGCTCCTGGAGAGCTACCGTCTTGCAGACCCTGCTTCAACATGTCTATCCTCACTCATCTCAGCCAGTAGATTCTTCGACCATCGTAAAAACCCTGACTGCTGATCGATTTTGCCCAAGAAGCTTAGCGGTGGTATGATTTTACTTCAGCAATGACCCAAACGCTAACTTACGAAGTGTTGGGAAAACTTAAAAACCACTTGTACTGTTATCCTACCCTAATCCTCCCAGGTATTGGGTAGGATTAGGGATGTAGAATATGGGCATGCAGAATATGTGCTTTATAAGTACTAATAAAGAGCCACTATGCCAGTAATATGCATGCTAATAAGCAACTAGTTAGTATTGAGAACTGGTCCCTAAACTAAAGTGTTACCTAACATTGTTTTGGATTGTTTCAATAAACTTGTTTTTAAAGCAAATTGTATGGTGTGGCCTCTGTTTTTTGCTTCTTTTGTCTGATTGTTAAAACTTACCCCAGCATGTGTTACTAACCTTTCTTTCTTTCTTTCTTTCTTTCCTTCTATCTTTGAGCACTGAAGCTCAACAATTCAGTGAGTTACAGACGGCTTTTGAATACAACCCCGTTGTTAAATGGAAACTTTGTTAAACCGTGTGTACCAGTCTGAGAGGAAACGGTATTTCTTTTGCCTTTTATGCTAGTAAATGCAGAGTAACAGATTTTTGGAAACAAGGTGAACAATATATTTACGGAATTCTATGAGCATCTTTACAGCTGAAGTTCTCTCAAGTCACAAGGAGCTGTGTTATTTATCTATAGCAGATTACTCAATCATGGCTTCAGCACACTCCACGTCGCTAATATTGGAAAAGGAACTGGCTCCTTATGAAGCAAACTGGGGCTGGACACGGGAAAGTATTCTTATGATGTCTAAAAACCCTGCCCATCAACTTTTACACTGCAAACTTATCCACAAGGCTTATGCTACTACTTATGTGTTCCACAAAATGAATTTAGGTCTTATGAAGCAAAACTGAAGGATCTGAACATTATTTGCATACTCCCCTCTTTTTTGTAATTATGCAAATTCTGGTTTTGTATATAGGTTATATGTGTCATGTATGTTGATCATGTTCAGGAAGAAAAATAACAACAATAATAATAATAATAATAATGAACACCTTGTTAAAATATTGGTAAAATATACAAATTATTTTATCATATTTGTAGAATCAAATGGTTGTGCGTTAAAATGTCAAATCAGCGATTTACATACTGGTTTTTCATATGTCCTGAAATGCAATGAATTACCATAATTTGTGTAAAATCACAATTGTGTGCTAATCCACTGATCCTGAGGAGAAAGAGCCACAAATGAATGAAGCTTAAAACAGCTCTGCTCTGCCTGAAGAATTTAGAGTTGCCGTCTATTCTGTATCTTAAATTCAGTAAAACATTAAGCCAATAGATCCTACCTGAAATCTTGGTTACTAAACAGATAATAAAATGATAGGGTTAGCACTTTATTCTGAAATGTGTGACACTTTATTCACATATTGCTGTAATACAGGCAGAGCAGAATCATTCACAAAGTCGTACATACAATAATGTGCATGCTCAGGCCAAAAATAACTACGCCAATAAGCTCAGCTGTATTTTAAATAGATTAATGATGCAGAAACCATGTAAGATTAAAACATGATTCACTGTAGTATGTAATTATAACTTTGTAATTTATTTGGCTCCCTCTGTTGACAGTAGAACTGAAAACTGTAGTTGTTTTAGTAATGATTATATTATTAATACGTGTTATCTGAAGTTTCGAATGAAAAAGGTAAAAATTCAAACCAGTGAAATGTTTAAAAAAATGTATGTTCTGTTTCGAAGGATCTGTGCACTAATCTTGCATACATAAAATATTTAGAGATTTGAAAACAAAGACAAGGGCCAAATTTCCCAAATGCACCATAATGGTGACTCCAAACAGACCATATGAATGAAATAAAGGCAAAATGGTTTATAATAATTGAACATTGTGATGATGTTTTTGGAGTTGTTTAAGCATGCTCTGGTGAGATATCATCAATTTCATGTGAAGTTGATTTCATCTAAGGCTGTGTGGCTGTGAGTCAGTTGTGCTGTCTGCTCATCTCTTTTCTTCTCTTTTGTTCTGTTCTTGTTGTTCCTCTTATCTTCAGTGATTTTGCTTGTTAACTGCAAGTGCCATCACTAATGGTCAATCTTCTAAAAAGAAGTCAAGTCAAGTCACCTTTATTTATATAGCACTTTTAACAATATAGATTGTGTCAAAGCAACTGAACAGCATTCATTAGGAAAATAGTGTGTCAATAATGCAAAGTGACAATAGTAAACACAAATTTTTCAGTTAAAGACAGTTCATCATTGAATTCAGTGATGTCATCATCCAGCTCAGTTCAGTTTAAATAGTATCTTTGCAATAAAGTCTACGATATCGCTGGAAATGAAGTGTCCCCAACTAAGCAAGCCAGAGGTGACAGCAGCAAGGAACCAAAACTCCATCGGTGACAGAATGGAGAAAAAACCTTGGGAGAAACCAGGCTCAGTCGGGGGCCAGTTCTCCTCTGACCAGACAAAACAGCAGTTCAATTTCAGGCTGCAGCAAAGTCACATTGTGCAGAGGACTCATCTTGTTCCTGTGGTCTTGTCCCGGTGGTCGTCTGAGACAAGGTCTTTACAGGGGATCTGTATCTGGGGTATCTGGGGTATTCTAAAAAGAATCTACTGTATTTCACAGTATGCAAAACATACCTTATGATGGTCACCAGCTCTCTTTCCTAGCGTTTGTCCTGCACAGGCATGTCACTCTCTACTTCTTCCGATCCAGGGCATCTTGTTTTATCCGGTCCATCCATCTCTTCTTCGGTTGACCCCATAACTGACGTCCACCAGGGCTAAGGTGCAATGCTCGTCTGCCAACTGACTCTTCTCCTCTGATTGGTTACTCTGCAGGCAGACAGGAAAGTCGCAGGGAACCGTTGGGGACCTGGATCAGAGACTACTGCTCTTCCAGAGAGCCTCAATCTCTCTAATTCAAAGCATTGTGGGCTAAACACCATGTAATCCATGAAATTTGGCCATGTTGCATGTTCTGGTCAGTACATCAGAATGTTTTTAGGCCAGCACACAATGTGCTCTGTCAGGCTTGTTTCATTTTTGTGTACTTATTTGTGAGAATCAGAATGCAGACTCTCATTGGATTGGCTTCTACAGCCATCCATTATCTGCATGTCTGTCCTTGAGGAACAGAGTATGGGGGAGATTTAGAGTAGCTCAGTCCCAAAACATAAATTTAATTGGAGAGCCAGTGTGGAGCCTGCTCATGTACCATCTGTTAAATCAATCATCCGTCAATCAACCATAAATATGATGAACAGTGTAAAGAAGAAAATTATCATACATTGGAAACTTAGATCCATAACACACTTTATTGAGGTGACAATCTCTGTAAAAGGAGAGTCTGTTTGGATTGGTTATTTTCTATGGTGCATTTAAAGCTTAAAAAGCTTCTGGGACCAGACAGAAAGTGGCCTTGTTCTAATTCTCAACAATGATGTACTTTGTCTTGACTGGCCCCTTTTAGGTTAATTCTGTCTAAAGTGATTTTGAGGATGCTTTATTGGAGCCCAGTTAGAGCAGTGATTCTCAAATCTTAGAGGATCAGAATGCTGAAGAAGCTGCCAGCACTATGTGTCAACCTTACACAGCCTCATAGCATTCCAAACCCATAAGACCTTTGTTCATCTTTGGAACACAAACACAGATATTTTTAATATTCTCTTATCATTTGTGTCCTTCAATTTGAAAATCCATGCAACCACAATTTTCAAGCTTCAGAACGTGTTTAAAAACATTGTAAAAGTAATCTATTTAAATCCACGTCTTCTGAAGAGACACTATCGCTTTGTATGATGCAAATATATGAATGCTTTTAAGGTTTGCACATTGATCAATACACATAGAGCACTTCAAACATGGTAAACAAAAAGCTCAAGTATGCGTGCTTGTGTGTGCTTGCAAATATGTTTGAACATCCATTAGAACTAATGAGGATTGTTCTCTTGCGTCAAGCATTCACGGTTGAGCTTCAGTTTACCGTATTTGATGTGCAATATTCAACATTTAAACTGTGAATGTGGCTCTCACTGATAAATATTTCAGCAAGTCTTGCCATCTTGCTCAAGGGCTTTGGCGGTTATGGCACTTTCAAGCTCAACTTCTTTGCTGCTAGCGTGCTAAAAGGAGAAGCTCAGTTCTGCCTGGTTCTGAGACAAACCCTGTAGACATGTCCACTGTACATTGAACTCTCAACTTGGTCCGCATTATCACTTGTGAAGCAGTTGACTCCTGTTTGACACTCACTATTGATCTTTTACCCCACAGTTCTGCCCTCAAGGAAGCGTAAAAAAATGCAATGAATTTTATTTCAATGAGATGAGCAGATTGTATAGCATTTGATTTTATAGACAAGACTTGTTGCAATTGCTCAGGATTTATAGATTATATAAATCCACTGTGGAAATCTACAGCATGTGCTAAATCATGGGCATTTGAGCTTGGGGCTCGAGACCATGATACTGGCTATTCAGGTTTCTAGGTTTCAGGTTGTACATTCATGTGATCTGTTTGACTAACTTGGCTGTTTGGCATGTTGATTTTCCCCCGAAAAGAAAGTAAAAGTTTTAGTGACTGTACAAAGCACATTAATATTTAATTAGGTAAGCAGCCACATTCTAACATGTAATGGGGGATTAGAATGAGACTGGGGGAGAAATTAGATAAGGCTTTTATTATTATTTTATTTTTTAAACACACACACACATTTTTTGTTTAGGTGTTTTGTGTTTTGTTTTGTTTAGGTGTTTGGGGGGTGGGGGGTGGGGGGGATACATAACAGAAAAAAAACTTTTAAGAATTCACAGTTTACAAAACGTGTACAGTGCAACAACAAAGAGCTTGTTTACATGTCCGAACAGAACCAACCCTAAACCAACTGCCTTGACCTGACTGCAATTACCTTCTACATTAGACGGATTCATTCAGAATTACTAAACGCAGCAACATTCACATGACAAATCAAAACATTATTCTGAATTTGCGTGAAAACAATGTGAATGTCCTTAAATCTGTCTCTGCTTAAATACCAGTATGTCAAGAGCGTACATACATGGTTTGTTTGTATATAACAATATAACAATATAACTCACACATATGTACGACTCTGTACATCACCGCGAATGTCTTTGCTTCAGTTGCAATCCTCATCCATCAAAACTTTACTAGTGAAACTCTGGTTTGCTATATCCAGCTGAGAAACGTAGTTTGCGTATCATACAGCGGTGGGTTGTTTTCTTTACACTAGTGCTGTTTTGGACTGATTGTTTGAAAGGATTAGAATATACATTTCTACCTACCAGGATTACAGGTGTTTGCACCATTATAGATGTGTGATAAACTCCTGACTTCTAAGATCATCTAGCTGCGTGATGTAAAGTATGTTAATATGTTAATGTAATGCATGTTAATGTAAGTATGTTAATGTAAAGTATGTCCCCCCCCCCCCTAAACATAGCACATACCGAACCGTACCAAAAACGTGACTCTAAAACTGTGATACAAACCAAACCATAAGTATTTTGAACCATTACACCCGTTAAACCATTACACCTGATTCTGTCAGTATTCCAGAGAGGCGGTTGGATGCATGAGATATCACATAAGATATGGTGCTTTAATACATCGGTGTGTCAAACAGGGGTATGGAGAGAAACACCTCAACACACAATTTCCAAACATGATTAAAGCAAATTGAAAATTAATTTCAAACGGACACCCACATGTAAGCTCTCAATCTCTCACTGGGCAGTGGCCAACTTTATCTCTTTAATTCTATATTAGGCATTTTATTATTTTTATTATTATTTTATTATTAGAGTAAATATTTATTGCTCAGAGGTTGCTTCTCTAAACTCAGGAGACTTAGCGGTGATTTTCAGATATCACTCATTTTAGTTTCAACAGTGTCTTGACTGTTTGTCCTAAAATTCCCCAGGAGAAATACAAGTAGATACAAATTTCATGAGAAAGTACTAAGCAGAAATGAGTCAAAAATTAGAATGTGGTGTGAGAAATGTGAGATATCATTATTGTTTTGCTGTAATGTCTTTCATTGTGCAAGCTATTTTTTGTTCATTCATTCATTCTGAAGTTTAGTATAATATAAATACTTGTTTAAAAATGTAACATCTGAGCACAGGATGTGATTTTGTTGAGATCTTTAATGAACTTTAGATGAGAAAAATATGGGGGCATCAGTCTCTAGCAAAAATCTGAGTGCAATGCATCATTTTGTTCTTGTTTTAAAACTTAAGAATGAGAAAATTGTGTAGCTTTATGAGTATTTTTCAGGTGAGACAAATGTGAGGCAAAAGTTTCCATTTGATATAACTTCATCTGTCTAAGAGAAACATTTCAGATGTTAAAATGATCTAATTTTACTTTCCTTTGGGACAATAATTTTGAAGATTAATTATTGAATGATTCAGTATTTGCATTTAGTTCCTGAAGGTGTAATTATTTTTCTTTTTTTAATGTAATTTGCTCACAGTGCTGTTTTGTAGCTAGTAGGTACATCCTACCAGAAGAGGCTGCTATTGCTCTGTGTTGTATTTGTAGCCTTCTGTTCAAGTATCTACTTAGAATTACTTTGGTGCATCAAGAGTTTCCCTGTTACACATCCAAGACCCTGCTAAATGTTTTTATTAGCTTTGATGGTAACATAGAGGGCAGCTTAACATGAAATTGTAAATGGGTAAGAATTGCTGCTGCTGGAAATGAAACAACTGTACCACTGACCTAGTTGAAGCAGTTTTAATCTAGCTTCCAAAACAAGGTAAAAAGCTTGATCTAAAAATCATTCACTTGATTCATGTGATGCTTCATTTGAAATGCATACAATTACAGTAAAAGCAAAAAGAGAAGCATTTAACACAGGTTTTGTGAGTCAAACATAGATATTCACAGTTCCTTTTGAGTTTCTTTTGTTTTTTATATAATGGTATGAAAGGTCCACTCTGAGGCCCAGAGTAGTGTTGGATGCCTGTGAGCAACCCCAACTTGCCATAAAAAACCTGTGCAGGAATCAGTCAAGGATAGTCAGCTAAACATCAATCATGCATGCAAAGCAGTCATGGACCAGAATGCAGGTAAATAAGAGTTACAGAGAAAGAGAGCTGTGCTGGAGTAACTCCAACAATGCAGACCATGCTACTTCTACCAATAGACTGCCATTTCTTACTAAATTTAATCTGTAATATCAAAATCTTTATTCAGCTCTGACAATGAGCTAATGATCCGATAAGTAATTAGTAATGTGTGTGGCAGCTGTGAGAGTAATTAGTCTTCTGTTTTGAGTGCTGTATGCAGGTTTATGGGAACTCTGTGCTCAACGAGTTCCTGTAATTTGAGAATTTTTGAGAGTCTCAGTGGGTGCAAACAAGGATAAACGATTAATATTTTGCAAAACAAGACACATTTCAGATGGGTTTTCATATTTTATTCCTGGAAGTGCAAAGGATGTTCACTCATTGGTAGAATCTAAATATCTATTACATAATACCTATGGGTTCTTTGATGGCAAATGTGTATGTTTACTGAACGGCGGGGGAGCATGACATGGATACAGCAACAGTGGATATTCATTGGTTCTTTATTCAGGTATATGCTCCTCCCTCTCCTTGTCGTCCTCTCCTGACTTCGCTCATCACAAGGACATTGCACAGCTGTTGGAATTTGCTCCATGAGGGACGCCTGTCTTAGCAGCAAGGTCCGAGGTTTAACATTTATATCCGAATGCTACCTCCAACAGTTTTGGTGACATTGTGGAAAGACTAAAATGCGTAGTCTGTATTTTCCTCCCCTCTCACCCCTCTTACCTCGTAAATCACACCGAGAGAACGTCAAACTCTGCCAGAAATCAGATGTCTCAACTGTGCATGTCATTGGGATGGATTGGTTATAAGTTCCAGGCTGCCTAATCCCTTTTCAAACACAATCTGTCATGCAGAGAAGTGGGACATTCAACATTTCAAGAGCGATAACTGCGTGAAGAAAGTTTGAGACAAGGAAGAGTTGTACACCCTTAATTGCATTCTCCCTTCCAAATTGGACAAGCCCAGGAAGAAGGCTGCTGGCTATCACTCCAGCCAGATAATGATCCACCACTGATTGCGCTTTAAGTGTCAGACTTCAAAATAATTGGCTGGAATTGCTGTAAAGCAAGAGAGTGAATAAACAGCACCTTGGAGCAATTTGTCATCCGCTGTTTTGGCCAGTGTTTCCGTGGAAATATGCCCCAGGCCACAAGAGACCAATAAAAAGATGTGTCAAGGTACAATAAGAAATTACCGGGAAGAGAGCAAAAGAAAGAGAGTGCATTTTGTACTCAAAACGTAGTCCAAAAAAAAAAAACAATATGACTGAGCTTTCTTGACATACTGAGTCAAATATGTGCAGTGCTACAGGTGTGACAGTGAATCGAATACGCCGCAGGCCACAGATAACATATCCCTCACTTTTCAATGTTCACAAGCCCACGTTCATGCCTCCTCCAATCTAAGACAGAGTATGAATCAGCAGAACTTGAGTTGTCGTTTTGTAAGTACGAGTATCATTTCTTGACAGGGCGGCTGTAATGCAAGTGACTTGATGAATCTGACCTGACAAATCTAGGTCACTAAGACCCAGTAGTGTAAATGTGTTTTGCTTGTGGAGAGTTCTGGGGTTATTGCTGCAGGCATGGGCCGTAGGTATTCCTATCTTAAGTAATCATCTGTAAGAGGGAGCTGCAGAGAAACCAAAAGTACAGTTTGTGCAGCACAGAGTCCTTTAGAGAAAGTTTTTAGAGAAAGCGCAGAATATAACATATAATATTAACTAACTCATTGTCTAATTAATAGATCTAGTCATTACATTCACTGTTAGATTATCAAATGTCCACCCATGAAAGCTGAAACATTTTCAGTGAAAATGTTTAGCTGATACTTTAGCAACATTTCATACAAAAGTCTCCATTTGAACCAACATTTGAAGCAAATTTTGAAGAGTGAAAGCAGAAGAGTAAGCCCCTTTGGAAGGACCAGGTGCCAGTACTCAATCTGGCTTATTTGCTTTTTCATGTTTTCAACCAAGAAGGCCTAGAATCATCTGGAAACAGCTATCCATTAGCGTTCTCATTCATCTCAATGGAATTTGCTCAGTGTCTGCATGTAGCACCAGAAGTACCCAACCTGAATGCCATGTGATTAATTACTCTAGACCCAAATGAATGTCTGCCTGGCAAAAAAAAAAAAAAGATTGCAGAGAGTGCTACTTAGGTGTAAATGTCCATATCTCCTGGTGCTCTTTGGATATAGGATACTGTAACTAATTACAACAATTGTTTTAAGCCAAGGTAGTTCAAAAGATGTTTGAAAAAATGTTTTAAAAGCCTTTATTACATCACTGTTTGACATTTTATAAACAAGTACTAATACTGCACTCCCACACATTGCCACTAACAAGCTATTTCTATTCTAACTACTTGTATTAATTTAAAAAGAAAAAAAGAGCCTTTAACACTAGCATTCTCTATTCTTTCTAATTATTTTCTTTTTATTTATTATAAATAATGACCTTATAACACAAGCATTATCTAATATTTTTCCGTTCTATTGTCTTGTTTTATTTTTTATTTCAAAATTACCCTCTAACACTAGCATTCCCTATTCTTTTTCTATTCTATTTGTTTGCTTCTTATTAATTATAAAAACAAAACAAGCAAACACACATACACACACACACACACAAAACTTGCTATGTATACTTTTACGCAACCAAATTTTGTCTAACTTGAGACAGCACAGATGCCACGTCACTGTAAAGTATGCCATCAAAGTACCACGAGAGTGATTTGAGAGCAGTCCGCTGGCGCATTTCTGTGCAGTTTCTCCAGAGAGGCTGCACAAAGTCCGATGATGATTCAACTCTTTCATGACTGGTCATACTTACTGATGACAACAATTTCGTGTTTATTCTCACACCTTCAGTTCTGCTAATTGTCACAAATCTGTGTTCTTATAACAGTAAAAATCTTATTGTTATAATGTGTTAAAAAATATGATGGGTAGGTCAAGGTTTGTCTTGCCTATCCTCTTGTACATACAGGCACAGTATTAAGCAGCATATGAACATACTGAATGAAAAATGATTCTGGTTGCAAAAAGTGAAATTAAAACGTCTGTTTATCTGAGAAAAACTGCATCTAATCAACTTCATCTATGATAAAGTATGCAAACACCATGCAAGCATCACTACGGAAAGCAGAAACTGATTTTACAGCTCTATTTTCAACTTTTCCCCCAAGTGCAAGCAGCAAATCTGCCCTATCAGTAATGCAAGTCGAAGTTGCCAAAGCCAACTGCTCGTTAACACAAATACCTCATCAGCCAATTACTTGGCAGGACTGGAATTTTGACGCACAACCATCTTTAGTGTTTACAGAGAATTGTCCTAAAAAGAGAAAATATCCAGGAAGTGGCAGTTCTGTGGGTGCCTTGTTGATGCCAGAGGACTGGCCAGACTTTGGCCTTCTTCACTGCTGCTTAGGTCATCCTTCCTCAGCACCAGTTTGGGAGTGGCCAGCCAGGAGGCTGCTGGTAGTATTGTGGTCATTTGTGGGATCTCCTCCTATGCACATTCCTTAGTGCATTCTGCTGCCAGTGGCTGGTACGGGGCAAGTCGAACATGATGGAGCACCAATGATCATCGCCATCTTGATCCGGTACACAATGTCACAATGTCCTTCCAAGGCAATAACTCTATGCCCAGGAGTGGAGTCTCTATCATTACTGTGGACATTGTATGCCCACTTATGTTGGTCTGCTGTCGCCATCATATCTGTCGACCTGCTGCATACCTTGTGTTGCTCTTTCTCGTTCCTCCAGCCGTTTACCACCTCACAGGGGCAGCAAGACTGAACCTCAAGATGCTGAACCTCATAGTCATAGTCCTGGAGGATCTTCAGCCACCTAGCCATGTAGCCCTCTGGATTTCGAAATCTTAGCAGCCGTGTAATGGAAGCATGGTCTGTCCTTAGCCGGAAACTTCTCCTGAACAGGTATAGCCGGAAATGGTGGAGGTCCACATTACCTCCAACAACTCTCGGCGGGTGACACAGCAGCTCCTCTCTGCTCTATTCAAAGCTTGACTGAAGTATGCAACATTGTTTTCTTCATTGTTACCTTCCTGTGACAACACTGCACTGGCTCCCATGTTGCTGGCATAAGTGTCTATGATGAACAGCCTCCCTGGATCAGGATATGCCAGCACAGGTGCCCTTGTCAGTGCCTCCCGCAACAGACTGAATGCTTCTGTACAAGCGTCATTCAAGATGATGTTGCCCTTCATCCGTTGACTGGTGCTAACAATGCTAAGCTTGTAGACTGGTGATTTCTGGAATGAAATTACAGAAATTTCTGGATGAAGCGGCGGTAGTATGATTGCAGCCCCAAGAAGCTATGTAGCTCAGCAGTGTTCTTGGGCACGGGCCACTCCCGGACCACTGCTACTTTAGCTGGTTCAGTGGCGACTCCTGCGCCACTCACTACATGTCCCAGGAAAGCTGTTTCCTGGCACAGCAGGTGGCAATTCTTGGGATTGAGGCGCAACCCGGATTGGAAGCGAAGACTGCCTGGTGATGTTGCAAGGCCCCCTTAATGTCTGGTGCATGCACTAACAGTCTAAATATACCACACATCAGCAAAGCCAGCCAACACCAGCTCCATCAAACATTAAATTCTTCCCTTGATGGCCCTCCACTCCTCAGTCACTGCATTGCAGTAGCTGACCAGCCAGCCGGTTGCAAATGGAAATAGTGGGCCTAGTGTCGATCAGGGCTTGATAAGGATGACCATCCCGAAAACACTGCACGCAGAAGCCCTGAGTATGGCATACCAATGAGCACTTGTCATGGAGGGGAGATATGAAGCATAGCGTTAGTTCTGGCAGGTCACGTTAGTCAAGCTCATATCAGCTGACTCTCAGCTGATCCCCATCTACCTATGGGAATACGACACCTATCTAAGCATTCATATATAAGGTCCCTCAGTATTATCAGCAATTTTCGCATTGCTCAATAGCGAATTACCCTCCTCCATCCCCAACTCCTCCTCTGTCAGTCGGGATTCAGCCTTCTGATTCTCCTTTGAATCAGACTAATTCTAAAATGTGTAGATAACATTATTGAACTTTAACAATATCTGCAATACATTTATGTTGGTTCTGTTCTGTTTACCCTGGGGGGTTATTGATGCCCTCCCTGCTCTTATCCATGCTAGGCTGCATGGATACGCAGGGAGTTCTTGCCCAGAACAGAACCATACCGCCAATCCAAACTGTATGCTAATTGTCAATCATCTTTGACGATAGTGGTCCTGACAGAACTAGGATTTAGAGCCCATTCTATTAGGGAAGTTCCATCCTCCAAGACTCTGGCAAGAGGTGTCCCCTTGCTGCAAGTATGTGATGCAGCAGGCTGCTTCTCTGCACACACGTTTATCAGGTTCTATAGTTTGGATGTTCATGCTATTCCGGGCTTTCATGTCCTTGAGTCAACATCTCAAACTCATGTCTGAGACCACTCCAATGTTTGTGCGTAAACACCACACAACCTCGAGGGGGTCTGGACACCTCCAGTACGGCGATGTTGGTATTCTTGTTTTCGTTAGCATTAATGAAATGCAGCATCAAATGTAGCTTTTGATAGAGAATGTCTTTGGTTATTTGACTGTTCCCTGCAAAAGTGGGAATAAGATGCTTGCACCTCATTGCCGCACTCTGGACGTCTCTTTAGACAAAGTTATAACCCGAAGGCGTGTCTGTTTCATGTCTATTTATAGCCTCTCACAAGCATGCATTCCAATTACGTCACTGTCAGAGGTTATTTAAGCCAAATACTTGTCATGTTTGCCAAACACGTTTCACAACCAGTCGATCAAAGAACATTCTCATTTGCTTTAATGAAACACACCATCTCATTCACGCTTTTTCAGTTACAGAGTTACAGTCAAGTAACCCTAGACTTTCTGGATTATTATTTGGAACAATTTTCATATATAGAGCAAAAACAGACAATATTGTGTTTAAATGTAAGCTGAATTACATGTCATAGGATGTCAAATTCAAATAAATTTGAAGATATCATTTGCAGCTCAAAACTTTATATGAAACATTTTCTCAAGGCTCTTTTCATTTTTTTCCCTCATTTATGTCTATAATTATGTGTATAGCCTAACTTATGCTTAACATAAGCTTCTCTACTGTACTGTTTCGACTCTGTGTGGTGACATTTTAGGGTATTCCAAATGAATGCATTTAGTCAAGTTTTTGTGCTCAGAGAATAGGGAACAGTGAATACTGTGTAGGGACAGTGAATACTGTCAATCGTAACTCAGCTCAGTTAATATATTGACCTCTTTCCTAATGAGCTGATGATCTGAATTAGGTGTGTTATAAAGTGACATACAAAATATGGAGGAGGTGGGGTGGGACCAGAATTGGGATCCACTGGTCTATTCTAAGGAGCTGATCAGTTGTGTTTGATTAGGCATACATACAAAATGTGCACTGCTAGGGAGACTCCAGGAACAGGTTTGGGAACAACTGCATTAAAAAAAAACACGAAAGAATGTGAAGGAAGGTTATGCATCAGACGTTGATGACAATCTCTAGGTGATATGCATCACGGCAGCTGATGCAGGTCTGGTGTAGCTGTTTAAAACAGGTTCCAGTCTTATTCTGAGCCTTTTTATCGAATGCTTTCTCTCATAGCTGGTTTGCGTACCCGATTGTGTCATTTGAAATAGTGACTGACAGGTCTATTTTTAGAGCCGCTTGGCACAGGAAAGACATGTCCAGATGGCATCACTGTCTTCATTGCCTAATCAAATTAGTAGATTTCATCAGTGCACAGGACACCACTGAGACTAAATGCATTGTTTCTACAACCCATAAACAGGGGCAGTTTTTTTTTTGTAATATAGAGAGAGCGCATTTGCTTGGTTGCCAGGTTGGGAAGACTAAGTAAACCACTAGGCAGAAAATTTATTTAGAAATGCTCTGTTAGGGGGATTTAATCTCTTGACATCTGGCAATTTATTATATAATTCCCCCACAAATCTCTCATACAAATATGAATACATCTCAGGAAGCACTCAATTACAATACCTGCAATAAATAAAGTCGGGTAGTCAGAAATTGTATCAGTACCCACAATTTACAAAAACATATTTATTTTTCAGCAGTCATTTTAAAAGCAAGCTTTTATCCTCTCTATCAAACCCTATAGTGCAATGACAGCAGAGGGACAGAGGCAGTCATCAAAAGAGACAATAAATTGTGGGGAAATGGTGGTTTGTGCTGACAGATCTTAATGCATATGGAATCAGAGAGAAGACTTTAATCAGACATTCAGCCATCAGACACAGCCATGCCGTTTCCTTTTCAAGACATACACAATACCTTCCCAACAGCTATTCACCTCCCGGCATATTACCACCGGTTAGGGTAATCGTATGCTTCTGATTGCCACTATTTTTTTTTCTAAATGCTGTGACAGCTCAAGCTTTCTAAGCTATCTTGAATTGAAATACTAACTGCTTAAGGAGAATATTTTGGGCTTTCAATTCAAGCACAATACGAGACACGAGGTTACATTAGGTTCGCCTTTGCTTGAACCTCTAGCAGCTTTCTTTATTGTAGTGGGTTTGCAAAAGCGGCACAAAGATGATGGATGGGCTGCCAAAATACATGTATGAAAACTCTCAAATATGCACTTTGTAGCTGGGAAGATGAACAGCGGATTCTAGCCTCTAGTCTGCCTCCTGTGATGTGTGGATCTCCTGAGTGTATGAAAATTTTATTAAAACAGTAGTTCAGCCAAAAAATTAAATAAAGGGATAGTTAGATAGAACGTTGGAACCCAAATGCAGGCATTATTGATCAGTACACATGCGCGCATGCGCGCACACACACACACACAGACACAGACACACACACACACACACATTTACTTAGCTATCTAAATGGGGACATTCCATAGGCGTAATGGTTTTTAAACTGTACAAACTGTATTTTCTATCACCCTGCACCAACCCTACACCTAACCCTACCCCTTACAGAAAACTTTCTGCATTTTTACAATTTAAAAAAAAAACTTTGTTTATTTTATTGTTGTACCAGTTTTACAAATGAGGACATCCCCAAAGGGAGGTTTTTGGAGATTTTATCAGCTTTAGCTCACTTTTGGGTATAAATTTGTCCCCAAAATATGGTTAAGTAGGTACACACACACACACAATTAATTAACAACTATATCAACAAAAAAGATTAACAATAGAGATCAGGTAAGTTACACACATGAGAGTCTGTACTCTTTGATGCCAAAGGCTAACTGTTTAATGCCGTGGGTTTTTTTCAGTGTCCTGATTGGTAGCAGTGACTGTTGAGAGGTGAGGATGGTTATGGTTAGTGTTCAGATGGTTAGTTAGAATGTGGAGGGAGAGCCTGGCATGGGCGTGACAGCTACCTTTGACTTATCTCTCTCTCTCTCTCTCTCTCTCTCTCTCTCTCTCTCTCAATGCATATGGAATCAGAGAGAAGACTTTAATCAGACATTCAGCCATCAGACACAGCCATGCCGTTTCCTTTTCAAGACATACACAATACCTTCCCAACAGCTATTCACCTCCCGGCATATTACCACCGGTTAGGGTAATCGTATGCTTCTGATTGCCACTATTTTTTTTTCTAAATGCTGTGACAGCTCAAGCTTTCTAAGCTATCTTGAATTGAAATACTAACTGCTTAAGGAGAATATTTTGGGCTTTCAATTCAAGCACAATACGAGACACGAGGTTACATTAGGTTCGCCTTTGCTTGAACCTCTAGCAGCTTTCTTTATTGTAGTGGGTTTGCAAAAGCGGCACAAAGATGATGGATGGGCTGCCAAAATACATGTATGAAAACTCTCAAATATGCACTTTGTAGCTGGGAAGATGAACAGCGGATTCTAGCCTCTAGTCTGCCTCCTGTGATGTGTGGATCTCCTGAGTGTATGAAAATTTTATTAAAACAGTAGTTCAGCCAAAAAATTAAATAAAGGGATAGTTAGATAGAACGTTGGAACCCAAATGCAGGCATTATTGATCAGTACACATGCGCGCATGCGCGCACACACACACACACAGACACAGACACACACACACACACACATTTACTTAGCTATCTAAATGGGGACATTCCATAGGCGTAATGGTTTTTAAACTGTACAAACTGTATTTTCTATCACCCTGCACCAACCCTACACCTAACCCTACCCCTTACAGAAAACTTTCTGCATTTTTACAATTTAAAAAAAAAACTTTGTTTATTTTATTGTTGTACCAGTTTTACAAATGAGGACATCCCCAAAGGGAGGTTTTTGGAGATTTTATCAGCTTTAGCTCACTTTTGGGTATAAATTTGTCCCCAAAATATGGTTAAGTAGGTACACACACACACACAATTAATTAACAACTATATCAACAAAAAAGATTAACAATAGAGATCAGGTAAGTTACACACATGAGAGTCTGTACTCTTTGATGCCAAAGGCTAACTGTTTAATGCCGTGGGTTTTTTTCAGTGTCCTGATTGGTAGCAGTGACTGTTGAGAGGTGAGGATGGTTATGGTTAGTGTTCAGATGGTTAGTTAGAATGTGGAGGGAGAGCCTGGCATGGGCGTGACAGCTACCTTTGACTTATCTCTCTCTCTCTCTCTCTCTCTCTCTCTCTCTCTCTCTCTTTCTCTTTCTCTCTCTCGCTCTCAAATCTCTCTCTCTCTCTCTCTCTCTCTCTCTCTCTCTAATTGGAACAAATTAGTACAATTCTCACCTTTTAAACAAAGGATCCATTAAATAAAAAATGGGTAACAATTTCTTAATTCATGGACACTATTTTCTGGCCTCTGTAGTATGGCAATAGAGGTGTCAGAAAAAGACATCTTAAAATGCATCACCAAATTATTAAATTTAAATTTCAGACATTTAATTTGTGGCACATTAAATAATATCGACAAAGTAAATAAATCCATGTATTCGAAAACTAGGCTATTAGTCATAATCTTCCCATTCAGTGTAATTCACCTTTCTGCCATATTTATTTTAGGGCATGATGCACGTCTGTAATAATCTAATGTACTGGCTAGTACTGTACAGTAAAAAGCAAGCACACTTTAAGCACTGTCATCATATTAATGTAATATTTCATTGTAACACTTGTCAAATAGCTGGAATCTTAAGCCTTTATATGATAAATACTTAGTTGTGATTAAATGTTGTAATGCTATATTATTATTATTACTACTACCACCACTACTACTATTTCATTATTTTATCTTCATTTACAAATGAAAATTCACAATTCCAGCCTTACTGAGCAATGGTGCCAACTGTTCCTTTATGTCACCTGGTGGCGAGTTCATCAACGCGTTTCACATGTGACTGGGTTATACGTGGTGGTAATAGGTGTTTTGGTTGACTACCTACAGTGCATATACAGTGGGTACGGAAAGTATTCAGACCCCCTTAAATTTTTCACTCTTTGTTATATTGCAGCCATTTGCTAAAATCATTTAAGTTAATTTTTTTCCTCATTAATGTACACACAGCACCCCATATTGACAGAAAAACACAGAATTGTTGACATTTTTGCAGATTTATTAAAAAAGAAAAACTGAAATATCACACGTACCCACTGTACATATTATATTTTGTTAATAAAAAAAAAAAGTAAAATTTACAGCTTTGTCATGTTTGGCACACTTCTGTTGTGAGTGACAATGCAGATGTCAATAGGCTGTAGACATACTGTATATTAGCCAGCATTGTTCATGTTTGCTGGTTGGATTTAAAGACATTCTGAGCCTTAAAGTCAATTTTCATAAATTACAGTACCAAGCTAGGCACTTATACTGATGTACAACCTCAACAACCTGATCATTATTTGCTGCAGTGGAGATGAGTGTAGGATTCTTCCTGAAATCTATTATCATCTCTTGATAATTTATGTTAAAAAATTACAGATTGCACTAATCAATAAAACCACATTTACCTTCAAATGTTGAGACCTTTCAGTCAAAAAAAATCCTTCGGCCATCATATCAGACCAGAATCAATTTTATGAACATTCTCTAACCTTTCTCTTGAGATATGAGGCTGAGTACAGTTAAAAGCTGATGAAAAAATCAATAAAAACTAAACACGCAAAAGTCTTTGCACCTTCAAGATGTGCTAAAATCATATTTAATAGAGCACTTATTGCATCATCAACAACCCTGCCAGTCCTGCAGGCAAACTGAAGAGAACGTCTCAGGTTACGTATGTAACCCTAGTTCCTCGAGGGAACGAGACGCTGCGTCGACAAACGCTAGGGGAACGCCTTCCGCGATCCACGCTCTGAATCGTATGTGAAATCAGTCCAATAGCTGAACGGGACGTCACGGCTAGATTTGCCCGTTTTATGCTCAAAAAACACATCCTTCACAATCCTCTCCAATGATTTCATAATCGGAGAGGTAAATACTACAGGCCTATACTCAAAGTATTTTGAACCTTAAGAAGGTGCAATTACAACCTAAAAATGAAACAAAAATATCTGCCAATTGTTGCATGCAGTTCTTAAGAATATGGCCTTCAGTACCATCCAGGCCAGGCCTTTTCCTTTCTCTGACATCCCGAAAAGTTTTAAAATCATGACTTTATCAACATATACTCTGTTCTGCATTTACTCTGAACATATACTCTGAACAGCACTTTAAAAGCTGCCATGAATATCAAAATGTTTCATTGACAAAATCGTTTAACACATCACAAACTGTACAGCTAATGCAGTCCTGTAGACAATTAATAGATTCCTCCAACCACACCACAACTAAACAACGTTCTGGCTTAATTTTCTTCAGGGCTGATATGTAGAATGAAACCAGGTATACAACATTATGATCGGACATACCTAGTGGAGTTCTTCAAAAAGATTTATAAGCTACCTTTAAAGATCCATAACAAAGGTCTAAACATTTCATATGACGTGTCAAGCAGGTTACAAACACACAGGGACTTCCTCAATTTGCATTGGTTAATATCACCCATAACAAAGTTTGTTCCCTTGGAGCCTTTGTGCAGTTTTACAATAGTTCGGATTGCCATATCAGCATCAGCTTTTGGGTGAATGTACTCTAGCATATCACGTAGATGTGGGAACTCTCTTGGTAAGTAATAGAGTTGTCATATTACAGATACAAGTTCAATGTCAGGTTTACATAATGTCTCCCTAACAACCACTATATTACACCAGTTTTTGTAAACATAAGACATAATCCTCCACCAAGTGATTTGCCTGTCACAGTGGGATCTCTGTTCAAGCAATAGGGTAACCCAAAATCATCAGTCTCCAGACTGGAATAAGTTTCGTTCTTTGAGCTATTTTTCCATAAAAGCAAGAAGACAGGCTCTATTCTATTCTGTAAGGAACTTAACATTTGCCCATAAGTTTGTCTGGTTTGTTATGGAGTGACTGAACATTAGCCCACATGACCGTAGGGAGAGGCTTTGTTCGACGATGGCTTTCAGCTTGGATACCCATCCTCGGTTCACCGCAGGGAACACTGCCAAAGGGTCCACAGAGTCCACTCAAGAGTTGCGTGGTAGCAACACATGGCTATACTGTAGAGGTTCATGGAGTTTGCAAAAACACCCAAAAATGGCATAATGCCATTAAAAGGAAGAAAATGCCCATCATATTAAAATGAGTCGTTGTTGCTCCAGTCTCCCTTATTCCCCGTAGCCCACTGATCAGTTAAAATATAAATACAAATGAAACAAGACAAATAAACAAAACAAACAAACAAAATGAACAACTAAAGTGAAAAACTACACGTAAGATAAAAAAACTACACAAATTTGTACTAACACTGTGTGTGTACAATTGTTTTTGGTACACACATCCACACACCAACAAATGTTTGTTCTAGAGTACTACAATCAATACTGCAATCAAACCATTAAAAATACATCTCCCGCATTGTGTCTATTATTAAACAAAGCAGACATCAGTTTGGGGTAAACTGAAAATCTACCATATGCAATTGAGAATATGACAAATTAGATTTGTTTGTTGTGTATTGCCGCATGATTTGACATTTTGTCTGATGCAGTATCTAATGGAATAACACATTCTCACTCCCAACTTGTCACATATTGACGCTTGGTCAGGATCCCTTGGCACTCAGGGTTCCCATTTAGCATAATTTTTCGATGAGCAGGGTGCTTAATTGCTTTCATTGAGAAACCTTTGGCAGCATACACAAACGCAATGGGCATGGGGATATCTCCTTGATGAAATGACATATTGGAGTATTGATAAACACTTGCAAATCAATAATTATACAATACATACCTGTGATTTTCAAGTGTTTATGAAAGTATGAATATTCATACATTAAAATTTTTTAATACTTATATATTTTTTTAATAAAATGTATACTTTTTCATATGCAAAGAATTACATGTGTCGTCATTTGATGCTTGCTTGTCTTGATTGGACACATAAACAACTGAAAGCAATGAAGTACCATGCAAGTCAAATAATGACGCTAAATGGGTACCCTGAGCGTTAAAAAGTGATGCCGAGGGATCATAGCATTTGACTAAGCGTCAATATGTGATGAGTTGGGAGTGAGAACGCCCTGCAATGACATTCAACATTTTTTAATGTGACTAAAATATTTGTATTTGATCACACTTTCTATGACATCTGTGCATTTTGTCTTTATGTGGAGACTGAACAAGCAAGCTGTGTCTTGGGACAGCTGCAGCATCCATCAATCCTGTATCCAGGTTGAAGACATCTGTCAATAGCCCGGATCCTTTAAGTACTTCAAGTGGCAAAACATATTGAATGAATAAAAATACAACTGGGAATGAAGTTTAGATCATTTATTGAAATGGGGAAGGCAAATAAGCTAAGTGGTCAAAAGCTTATATCTCTCTGAGGATCCTTCTTGAGACAGTTCAATAAAAATGAAACTGTCATCTCAGCTGGTACAGTGGAACCAATCACTAATGACAGGGACTATTAGGTGACAGCTGGTGACACACCATGACGTTTGTTTCTGGAGAGTGGTGTGATAATTCACCTCCACGAACAAGAGCTCTCCTTTAACTCACCACCTCAAAAATACAATGAACAGGAATATGCTTGAGTCTAGAGTGAATTGGATTGGCAATATGAACTCTGACACCTTGTCTATGCTACATCATGGTGGTGATGTAACTTGGCAAAATAGAGACAATATGCAGCAGAGATGTCAAGCAATTCAACATTGAGCTATTATTGGGACTCACTTGATGTTTGAGCTGCAGTGTGTTGTGTTTGAATCTTCCTGTGATCTGTTCATTGATCTATAGGCCACCTAAATAAGAGGGTTGTTTAGGCAATTATGTAATTAGCATGATACATTCTTACCTGACAAATAAAATGTTATACTTGATGTATTCTTAACTCTTCTGAAATCATTATGACATTATGACTCAAATCTGTGTCTAGGATAGGACAGACTAAAGGCTCATGACCGAGCGGAGCAGTATGCACGCCATCGGAGATCTTTCTCCGATGGCAGTAGGCGGCCGACTAAAAGGTATAGGTTAACCTTGCACCCTCTGACTAAGATTGGACTGGTGAGTTGTGACCATGAGATTCACGTACGGCCGACGTGAGACTCATTGCGAAATTCGGGTCGCTGATGAACGAAAGAATTGAAAGTAGGGGATGTCCAGAATAATCAAATATCTAAATTCATACATAACCAATATTTGTGAAGAGTTCTAAATTAGAAACACAGTCTAAATTTAATGATCACTTGAAGTCTGATTAAACACAGAGCTCGAATAAAATTGAAACTCAGTCCTTATAAATTAAGTGAACTTTACTGAAGCACAAGTAAAAGACCTACACACATTATACCTTCGCCCATGCCGTTGAATTCCGTCATTGGGTCAATGGGTGGTCCTAACACAATCTTAGTCAAGCAATATATTGGTTTTATCATGCCAACCTGAGCATCATACAGAGAATCGTACAGGTTGTATAATTGAGCTTTATTCAGTCTGTGTAACATCTGAATGTTTGCATTAATCGTGGCTTGTCTTAACAATTTTGGTCATGATGCCCACTTAGGGTGGGGCCAAATTCCAGAAAACTGTCACAGAATGGAGGTAAAAGAAGGCTATATATATATATATAGGTTTCCTCTGATGCTGATTGATTGGATTATCTGAACACGTTCCTCCTGAACTTTGTTGAAATAAACAACTTAGAAACATAAAGTCTTGGAGTGATTTTTTATTCTGAGCTCAAATTTGATTAGCAAATCAAAGCTGTTGTGAAGAGTGGATTCTTCCATCTCAGAGTTGCTGCAAAAGTGAAACATATTGTGTCATCTGCGTACCTTGAAAAATTAATACATGCATTTATGTAATCTAGTTTAGACTATTGCAATGCCTATATCTGGGTATTAGCCAGTCGTCCCTGTGTCACCTGCGGCTGGTCCAAAATACTACACCCGTGCTTGACCAATACCAGAATAAGGGATCAATTATCACCTGTACTGGGATCTCTCCACGTAATGTGGTGTTATATATATATATATAAGAGATGCATCAATCTATCGGCCGAGATATACAGTATATATATATTACATGGAATGGTAACTGTTTAAACCAGTATTCATAAATCTCAAAGGTTCCTGAGATCAGCCAATCAATTTTTTTGTTACATGCAAGTTGTAAGATTTTTTGTTTACAGGTATATTGTATTTTTAGGGTTTTATTACTCTATGGTTTGTCTTGTTGTATGCATTTTTATAAATCTTGTTGTATGTTTATTTGATAAAGAATTTGTCCCAAAAATAATTCCCCATTTATTTTGCTAATAAAGACATTATGTTTCAATATAATTTTATTCAGTTTAGTTATTAAATCAGAAACACCTGCACAATCACCTCCACTGCCATATTTTCAATCTGAGAAGGTAAACAAATGTGGGACAGTAAACTATAGCGTACTGTGCTTTCAACATAGTGAAAAAAAACAACAACACCGCAATGATTCTTAATCGTAACTCTTAATTAGTGCCACTCTGTATTGATAGGTGTTATCATAGTCAGTGGAGAATGGAGAATGCACTTGGTGACTGCAAGACGGAGAATGCAAGTGCAAGTCTGCAGCTAGACCGTTCTCACACTGAGGTTCTCATTAGTGCCCGGGAAAGACTTACATTTTTACAACTCAACATGAGAGAGAAAATGTCAGTGTGGTGTAACGTTTCATGCTATGCTCACACATCCCTCTCAATCAATCACTCGGGTACTAGAATGAAGATGAAGAACAAGGATTATATTGAAAGAATGCATGGCATTTTTTTATGGCTGCTTTTTCCTCACTACCTGGTTTTGCATGATTATTCTGGTGCTAATAATCAGAACATCCCTCATTGAACTCTACTGGCAGGGCTATTACATGTAGAACGTAAAAGTGATCCTGCGTAAATGAGTTCCCGCTGAGTGAGTAGCCCTTCATGGATTCAGGGCACAAATTACCTGCAGTTCATTTCCACTACCATGAAGGATGAAGGTTAGCTACATCTTGGAAATAGGTGTGCTCACAGAGGCCAAGGGTTTTAGCACTGACAAGAGTAACAGCAGCCAGTTAAGGCTGTGCTGAGGTATGTATGTTACTTAAAGCTGTAAGATAGAGGTGCACTTATACTGTCCACCAGTTCTTCCATTTGTCACATTTTTAACATGGGGCATCACATTTGGCACTGATATCAGAAATTAAATATGCAGGAAATTAAATATGCATTTTCCCCTTAGAATCTGCTTCCTAAAAGTTTGGCTGTCCTCATTTTATGTGTCAGTTCAGTTTGAAGGTAGCAAAAGAGAGCTGTTAGCAAACATGCTTATTGGATCCTGTTGTTCAGCAGGGACATGCAAATGCCACCGCAGCAGCATAATGGGGTGTTTCCTAGCACATCAAATTTCACCCATGAATAGTGAGAAGCAAATTCACAGTCTTTACGCAGATGTTGAAAGACGGGCCATTGTGAATAATATCTGTGCTCTCTTGGAACAAATAATTTTCATCTCATGCAGAAAATTAAACAAAGGCTGTTTACTTTGGCACAATGGGCATATTAGCTTAGAGGACCAACCAATTTTTTTTAGAGGGGTTGTTTCATGCCAACCAAAAATTGCAAGTAAACAAGTCTCAATTCCAATGCACATGACTTGTGAATCTCCACGGTACCTGCTGCTCTCTGTGCCGACAGCCGGGGAAGCATGAATGAACACATCAGGAGTGCCAGAAGCCACAATGGGGGAGAAGTTTGTAGAGTTAGATGTCAACGACTTGACAACATCACTGAAGCGATTATATTCAACACATAAAACAGAAGCAAGACGGCATCGCTATGCAGTTTCTTAGCAACGAATGCAGTGCTTGCTGTGCACATGAGCTTGTAGCGATCACAGACTAAGGCTGCGGCAAACATTAAAAAGATCTGCATCGTCATATCTTTTCTTAAGGTTTATTTTCTGAGTAAAGTTGTTCAGCATTTTTCTGGGATCTTCAACCCGGCATCATGCATCATGAACCAATGACAGTTCTGACACATATTCATATAACAGAGAGACAAAAGTGGTGTAATTTTCATTTACGTCCAAAAATCATTTAGTCAAGATCACGGAAAAATTAAGACAATTGCTAAAATTCAAGGAATGTTCTTTTTAACGTTACCTTACATTCCAAAATGTTCTGGAAACCAAATATGGTTATATGATTATGTTATATTAAACCCCTTCAGTTATGTTAGCTATTCCTTGACCTTCTTTTTCACTTTAATCTCTGCAGACCATTTATACGTTACTTCACAAATCTTTAATAAAGCTTTAGGTTCTGTGCTGGGCCAGCAAAAACGGCAGCAAGCACTCAGTGTTGATATACAAGCCAACTATGGTTATTGCTGGTGTAGAGTGGTATAGCCCAGAAGAACACATTTAGAGTTGATGTTTTGCTGCTAGATATATTAGCCGTGTAAGGGAGCACATGTAGGGGTTGTGCATTAACATACACTTGATGCGTAAGCAATATCAATTCTGTGCTTGTTCGTTCTCATTCCGAGAGAGAGGCTGTGATGTCTACACTCAGAACATATGCATTCCCAGGAAAATAAATTCCATTACTGAATGCCACTCTGGTCAGGATGTCCAATAGCGAGGGTAATGAAATAACAGCCCTCTGTGAGACAGAACCTTCTGCTGAAATAATGTCACCATCAACACAGAGCTATTATATGACCTGTAACTATTTCTGCTTTCTGTGTACACATTGTAATAAATGTGGTTACAGTAAGATGACACTTACAGTGAACCAGGCCAGTGCTCCAGAGGTTTAAAAGTAGAAAATTGAATCTTACATTTTTATTTATGCAGTGAGTTAAATTTTAGGACCCAGCAGGGTCTACTGTTGAACGTGACTTTAGATTTGCTGCACCTAAAGTGATGCAGGGTGGGTGACCTATTTTAATAAGGATTTTTGTTTTTGTTTATTTGCTGCGCTTGTATAGCAGTGACACAGTATGAGTTGAATGAGTATTGACGTGTCAGACAGGTATCATTCAGGGTAGAGGTATGACTGAACGTGACTTTAGATTTGCTGCACCTAAAGTGATGCAGGGTGGGTGACCTATTGTAATAAGGATTTTTGTTTTTGTTTATTTGCTGCGCTTGTATAGCAGTGACACAGTATGAGTTGAATGAGTATTGACGTGTCAGACAGGTATCATTCAGGGTAGAGGTATGAATATTTTGTAGAACCAGATACTTTATCAATATAAGGTGCATCCCAATTTGTGTACTTATGCACTATTCTATGCCGTTTTGTAGAATAAATAGTGCGAGTAGTGCGTTCACACTAAAAATCCCAAAAAGAAAAAGTGCACATTAAATACCCAGATGATGCACTGAATCGACTGAAAAAACAAGGTGTGGAATGTAGAGCACTTCATGCAGGTTTAACAGACAAATAATTGAATACCCAAAAGTGCTAGTTTAGACATCATTGCCTGTTCAAAGTTTTATGATTTAAGCATGGACTGAAAACAGGAAGAGAAGGCACTGATCAGATAAATAACAGACGATTTGGACCAGCTATAGCAAAAGCTTCATTGCCACAGTCTTTCAGTTTGGACCTGGTTACAGAGAGCATTCATAAATGTCCAGATGTACTGTAAGCAGTCTCAATGACTTGTGTGGACACAACAACTCCATATGAGATAAACCAGTGCTTGATTATGTAATGTTTGAAAAAAAAAATCATTTTGTATACATTAATGTGCAGGAAAATCAAGATGGGGGTGATGCACTAAAATTTACATCTGCCAGACAAAAGCCTGCATTTTGGATAATTTGCAAGCACTCAGTGGAAAAGTGATTAACTCTATAATAGAGTGAGCTGCAATAGTCCAGACAAGATGCGATAAAAGCATAAAGATGATGGGGGAAATAGACCACACGATTTTACAGCCCCATGTATTTTTTTTTATAATAACATTGGGTTAAATAACCAAGGTCATAGTATATTTAAAAGAGTTTATTTAAAATGATTCAGATAATCATCAGCATTTAGATTTCAAAGTGATGACTGTTGTGAAATTATGAGTTCTTTGGACTTGCATTGGATATGTTTTCAAATCAACCAGTAACAGCAGTAGTAAATAAGATAGATTTAAGGTGAGGAAAACCAGTATCACAAATTTCAATGTCCAAGATGGAAAACCCATGTGTAAAAAACAGGTCCAAAGTGTAACCGTAAGTATGTGTAGGTCCTGGCAACCAGCACATGAAGTTAAAAGTCCATACGTTTACAAAACTCCCTTGGTAGTGGCTTATTGTAGCAGCAAATGTAAATATTAAAATCACCAAATAATAACATTTTATCAAACCTTGATGGTACAACAACCCCCTGGAAATCTGCCAAATTGTTTAAAAAAATATTTGACTGTGGAGGTCGATATATAATTGCAAATAACAGGATCTGTCAATCCCTTTAAAAACATTTGAAACTCTAAACTGCCATATGCATCTGATGGAATAGTGTGCCCATTAAAGATCAAAGATTGCAGATCATAAAAAAATTGATGCAGAGCAACAGATGGCATATTAAACACAATGATACCATCTCCCTCTATACAGTATGTTCATATTCAGTTCTTAGTTTAGCAGTTTAGCAAATGTAGTATCATTTTTACTAACACAGGGATGTGTAATTCTGCTCCGGGAGGATCAATGTCCTGCAGAAGTGAGTATTTTGTCTGATTTAGCCTGATTTTAGTCTGAGATGTAGCACTAAACAAGGCATCTCATTTTGAAATGAACTAAATAAATTGGAATATACTGTTTGTGAATAAGGATCTTCTTTGTGTAGTCTCTGGAATAAAAAAACAAATTCTGTCAGTTGACAGTAACAGTTGTCAAATTAAGACCAGCGTTGGCGAGGCGACAAACTGAACAGCTGGACCAGCACCTTTACAAAGTGGTAGGAAGTCCCCAATAAGAGTTACACAATGACAGTTTTTGGTAACACTTTACTTGAAGGGGTGTGCATAAGACTGACATGACACCTTCATAATCATGACATGACACGTCATGAATATGAAGGAGGTTTTATGCATGTTTATGACAACTGTCATTAAGTGTAATTCACTCAGTTATGTCATTTTTAATGCAAATATGACATTATTTGACCTAACCCTACCCCTACCCTTACCGCTAACCATAGCCCATAACAAAGACATCTCAAACAATGTCATCTTTGCATTAAAAATTACATAACTGAGCGAATGACACGTAATGACAGTTGTCATAAACATGCATAAAAAAACTTCATATTCATGACATGTGTCATGTCATGATTATGAAGGTGTCATGTCAGTCTTATGCACACCCCTTCAAGTAAAGTGTAACCCAGTTTTTATTAGACATGGATCAAGTTTTAACTGAGTGACGCAGATTCTCAGTCTGGGGCTTAAGGTGTGCTCATGGATGAAGGCAGAGTTTATATGAGTCAGGGGAGGGTTAGTACTGCTGCTCATTTACAGTTTTGTGATTTATAGTAGCTACCAGCTAACATCAGCGTTTTCAGACAGTATTGACAGTACCATAAATTACACACAAATATGATAATAGGATAATTTTTCTAAGTTCTTCAAGCAGTCTCTGGAATTTTTATGAAAATAATGTGAATTTATTATGCCATTAGATATGTAACCTTTAGCATTGCATACAAATCCATAAATAGTATACTTATATGATAAACACAAATGAGTGGCGGCACTAACTGTCTTTTGACTCATATAAACTCTGCCTTTGTGCATGATGACAACTCAAGCCCCATTTGGCCCACTATTTGGCTGGGCAAAAAGCCCTGGGCTGTTGGCCCTTGAGGAGACATGATCAGTCTCTGGAAGTGACAGTAGAAATGACTGGCCCTTGAATGCAGTAGCACAACCACAATAGTTGAAACACAGCTAGTGGACGAGTTGTAGCCTGGTGCTGTTTTGAGCCTCCAATCCATATCAGTGTCTCTAATATAGATAACATGTACATACCAGAAAGAAGCAACATCATTTTCTTTGATGTTTTTATTTATTTATTTATTGCAAAAACACTACTAATTTTGGCCAGTCACTGTCTCAATTAGTTGGGCTCAGATAGCGCCCTTATGCTCAATGATGATTTAAATAATTAACGTTTAGACGCACTATAATGAAAACATTCTTCTAAATGTAAATATAAAGGCGATGGGATGTGCAGGCAGGAGTATTCAGTCAGTGTGTCCCTTCTCCCTTGGGCTGTAATTTCCAAACGACATGTCCTTCGGTGAGTCAAGGGCACAAGCTGACAGTGTGCTGTCATCAGCGCTGTGTGGTGACCCATGGGCCCAATGAGATTGCTTTACTTCCTCACTGTTCGTGAATTTATGGCTCTGATTCAAAACTGTGTAAAAAGATCTGCCTACAACGACAAAAGCATTTTAAGGCATCATAGACTGATGCAAAGCTGTTTCACAAGGTAGACATCAACATTATGCTGCCTACAACACCAACTGCCAAAAATACAAAACTAACTGAATGTATGTATGTATGTATGCATGTATGTAAAGGCAGTCACAGTGAAAGAAGTACTGCAACAATTTAATCCAAATGGAAAAATTAGTTGAGAAAAAAGGATTATAAATGAATAAATACAATTTACATAATATTGTTATTCTTTATTATAGTTATATACCTGTATAATTATGAAATACATATAAATAATAGCAAAATAATACAGTGAAGACACTTTAAAGATGCTGTTCTAACCATGTGCACTTTAGATTATTATCTGATGCCAATCACAACACTAGAATGGAACCAAATTGGAATATCAGACAATAACAGATACAACGTTCTGAGCCTCCAGCCCATGAGAAAAGCGACATTAACATCCATACATCCATGTTCTGAGTCTCTGACCTGTGAAGAAAGAGACCATAACAGATTCAATGCTTCGGAGTCTCGGCTTGAGTGGTAGGAGGCAATGACATATATAACAATGATAAAACAATGTTTGGAGTCTCCAGCCTGTCCAGTGTAGGCAACAACAGATAGATACAACTACGTTCTGAGTCTCTAGCATGTGAAGGCAGAGAGAGAAATGGAAAAGTCATGCTTGTGAAGCAGCAAAAGATAGGACAACTTTCTGGGTTGTCTGTTATCAGCACAGGCTCATTTGAAAAATACCTATCCATATACAGGTGCATCTCAATAAATTAGAATGTCGTGGAAAAGGTCATTTATTTCAGTAATTCAACTCAAATTGTGAAACTTGTGTATTAAATAAATTAAATGCACACAGACTGACGTAGTTTAAGTCTTTAAAACGGGTGCAGTGACGTTGGTTTTCAAAAAACACAATGGACCAACACCAGCAGATGACATTGCACCCCAAATCATCACAGACTGTGGAAACCTAACACTGGACTTCAAGCAACTTGGGCTATGAGCTTCTCCACCCTTCCTCCAGACTCTAGGATCTTGGTTTCCAAATACAAAACTTGCTCTCATCTGAAAAGAGGACTTTGGACCACTGGGCAACAGTCCAGTTCTTCTTCTCCTTAGCCCAGGTAAGACGCCTCTGACGTTGTCTGTGGTTCAGGAGTGGCTTAACAAGAGGAATACGACAACTGTAGCCAAATTCCTTGACATGTCGGTGTGTGGTGGCTCTTGATGCCTTGACCCCAGCCTCAGTCCATTCCTTGTGAAGTTCACTCAAATTCTTGAATCGATTTTGCTTGACAATCCTCGTAAGGCTGCGGTTCTCTCGGTTGGTTGTGCATCTTTTTCTTCCACACTTTTTCCTTCCACTCAACTTTCTGTTAACATGCTTGGATACAGCACTCTGTGAACAGCCAGCTTCTTTGGCAATGAATGTTTGTGGCTTACCCTCCTTGTGAAGGGTGTCAATGATTGTCTTCTGGACAACTGTCAGATCAGCAGTCTTCCCCATGATTGTGTAGCCTAGTGAACCAAACTGAGAGACCATTTGGAAGGCTCAGGAAACCTTTGCAGGTGTTTTGAGTTGATTAGCTGATTGGCATGTCACCATATTCTAATTTGTTGAGATAGTGAATTGGTGGGTTTTTGTTCAATGTGAGCCAAAATCATCACAATTAAAAGAACCAAAGACTTAAACTACTTCAGTCTGTGTGTAATACACGAGTTTCACAATTTGAGTTGAATTACTGAAATAAATAAACTTTTCCACGACATTGTAATTTATTGAGATGCACCTGTAATTCACTTCCACCTTCTCAGTATTTTTTATGTCTCTCTGTAAAAACATCTCTTAAAGACATTAGTCAAGTCAAATTGCCTTTATATAGTGGTTTATACAATAGTGACTGTTTAAAAGCAGCTTTATGGAGATAATGGGGAAACATTATTTAAAGATGCAAAAAAACCCACAATTGTGTCATTGTTCAGCTGAGGTCAGTTCAATGTTGATTCAGTTCAATTCAATGACTGAAGCTGCCCTGTAGAAAACGGTGATGGCTTCATCCAGTTTAGTTCAGTTCTCATCCAATAGTGCCTGTATAGTCAATTGAAAAATAATGCTAAATATAAAGGTTCCCAACTAAGCAAGTCAGAGGCAACAGTAATAAGGAATGCAAACTCCATCTGGGACAGAAATGAAGAAAAAAAAACCTTGAGTATCCAGGCTTCTTCTTCTCTGGCAAGACAAACCAACACGGTGTGGTTTAATTCTAGGCAGCATCACAAGTCAGAATTGTGGACTGATATCTTTCTGTAAATTCATCCAGTTCCTTCTGCTTGAAATAATAGTGTCTTTAGCTCAAGTCATTTGAGGATGTGGATGTCCTCAGCATTGAGAATTTAAGAGATTGAGGACTCAACACTTATCTCTTGCTTATGAGGAGATGGTGGAGGTTTTTACTCGTGCCGTGGCAAGTTAAACATCAAGTGGCCAGCCAAGAGGCAGGATGTTTGTCCTAAAATAAATTGGATGTTTCCTGTCTATCAAATCACAACCTCCATGTTGGGGCCTGTCGTTTTTTCCCCAATCACCATACTGAGGTGTTGAGACTGTGGAAGAAAATGTTTTCAGCCCGGCTCTTCAGTCCCCAAATTACAAATTACTCAAATATAAAGGGGTTGAATGCACATGGGTATGGGGCGATGCCTAAGGTGGAACAAATGCTTGCAAGCTATCTGTGTCGTGACAGGGCATCGTCCCTCAAAGCCCCAACATTACCCACCAAGCCATGTAGAACAACTTGGCCTTGGTGGGTATGGCTTTGTTGCAGGTGGACCTGCTATGAGACCTTGACAGAGACGAGGGGCTGGACTTGGATGCCGTGCCACCAAGGAAATTACTAAAGCCATCAGACCTTCTAAGGCAGCCCTTGTGGCTATGGAGAGGCATCTCTGGTTGAATTTATCCTACCTGAAGTAAAGGGATATATCCGCTTTCACCTTCTGGCTTCTTTGGTGATGGCATTAACACCTTTGTCGAGAGGTTTCAGGAGGCCAAGAAGCAAGTGTAGAAAGTGTGGTTTTAATTGGTCCCCCTCAGTAGAAATCGCATTCCGGGGGGCACCTCAAAATGACCGAAAGGGCACTTTAGCATTGGCCCGTGTACCTTACCCAGAAACATTAGGAAAGAGTGGATGAATTTTGTTCAGATAAATGCTGTTCATTTGTTCATTTCCTTTTACTGCAGATTTGTTTTTAAACAAGACACCCTTTCGACGCAGGCTTTTCAGAGAGACTGAAAATAAAAAATGATGCATTGCCGACTATACTGGATCTGACTGTAATGTTGCAACACAAGTGTGAGTAACAATGTTTTTACCATGTGTCACTATTGTTTTGTCTGTTACAGATCATATGATATGTTCTAGTAATATGTTTTAAACAAAAACATTGTTTTCAGAGTACATCCCACTAGCGTCCATCTATTATTTTAATATACAAAACTGTTACTGTCATAGCAGTAGGCATTAATTTCCAAATTTTGATTTGGGCACACCTATCAAAATGGTATTTCAAAGAGAGGGTCAAAAACAGGACAGAAAATAGCATATTACTTCGAAATTATGATGTTTTTTAATGTAAAAAATCTTGCTAACATTATAAATTGACTTCAGAGAACAAGAAAGGGGTCTGGTTTAACTGGACTAAATAATTGGATCATACATCTCCATAGAGTCGTTTCATTGTAGATCATGTTATGACATTCTGATAAAAAATTGAGGTCAAATAAAAAAGAAAGAAAGATATGCATTAATGAATCGTTCACAATATGATCTATAACAGTGGTTTTCAAGCCTGTCCTTGTCAGACTCTGTTCCATGTTTTGTGTGTGTCCTGCTCCCCATGTGCCTTCCCATGCCCTTATTTGATTAGTTAAGTTAATTTGTCCCAGGTGTTTCCCTTGATGTTTCATTGCTCGCAGGTGTGTCTCGTCATCCCCTCCTCCTGTGTGTGTGTATATAAAGTGTTCCCAGTCCCTAGTTGTCTGTCTGCTGTTAAAGGTCTTCCTGTGTTTGTCTCCCTTGGTTCCTGAAAATAAAGTCTTGGTAAAGTATTCTCCAGCGGCTCCTCGTTCCTCGTGTGTGTGCGCATCGTGACAGAACAGCGAACCTAAAAAGTAAGCGGCAGCCCCTCTCCCCGTTTGTTTTCTGTTTTTTGAGTTTTTGTTTTGTGTTTTTTTTCCCGTGTGTCCCGCCATGTCCCCAAATGGAGGAACGATTAATGTTTATCGCGTTGGCTCAGGTGAGCCCAGACCCCATCCTCTTTGCAAGGGCGTTCGTGCCGCTCGCCCTCACCAGCTCCCTCGAGGGGGAAACCCTCGCAATGCTGTTCCGGATCAGGATAACATTCCATCATCCCACGGAGCTCCCAGACACCACCAACCTCGGCTGGAAGGAGACAGTCATCCGGTGTCTGGAGAGTCCCCAGAGCTCGCTCCAGCCCCGGCTCCTCGAATGCGCTTTGCTGTGCCTGCTCCTCCAGAGCGCCCTCCAGTGCCAGCACCACAGAAGTGCTACCCTGTCCCCGAGTGTAGCCCCGGGAGGGCTCCTGTTCCCCGAGTGTAGCCCCAGGAGGGCTCCAGATCCCCAGTTCGGCCCCGGGAGGGCTCCAGATCCCCAGTTCGGCCCAGGGAGGGCTCTCGCTTCCCCGTTAGGCCCAGGGAGGGCTCCAGGCCCCTTAGATTTCCCCAAGTATTTTTTGGGGGGGTACTATGGCCTTGGCCTCCCGAGTCCCCGGATCCGCCATGGCCTCCCGAACGAGTACCGCTCTGGAGGCCCTCTGTCCTGAGGGACCTCCAGAGTGCCCACCCCCCCTCCCCATTGGATGTTATAGGGCGTGAGGACACGCCTTCTGGAGGGGGGGGCGTTATGTCAGACTCTGTTCCATGTTTTGTGTGTGTCCTGCTCCCCATGTGCCTTCCCATGCCCTTATTTGTTAAGTTAATTTGTCCCAGGTGTTTCCCTTGATGTTTCATTGCTCCCAAGTGTGTCTCGTCATCCCCCTCCTCCTGTGTGTGTGTGTGTATAAAGTGTTCTGTCCGCTGTTAAGGGTCTTCCTGTGTTCGTCTCCCTTGGTTCCTGAAAATAAAGTCTTAGTAAAGTATTCTCCAGTGTCTCCTCGTTCCTCGTGTGTGCATCGTGACGGTCCTGGAGAATCCCCAGCACTGCACGTTTTGTATGTCTCCTTCTCCTTGCTACACACCAGATTCAACTCATCAGCTCATTAATAGAGACTGCAAGACCTGAAGTGGGTATGTCAGATAAGGGAGACATACAAATTGTGCTGTGGGTGCTCCAGGACAGGTTTGAAAATCACTGATCTATATCATACTTTTAGAAATATGGGTTCTTCATTTAATGCCAACTTTAAAAAGCATAAGGCTACAACATAATGTAAAAAAAAAAGAATCTCAAATACTTTTTTCAGTACTTTTTTCTTTGTACTGTATAATAAATACAATTTATTACACAAAATATTCACAGATGAAGATGTTCAGTCATTACAGGGTTGTTACAATTCCTGTCTCATTTCCACTGTTTTGTGTTTTAGGACTCTTATTTTGAAGTGTATTTTGTATTCCAATTGTTCAGCTGTTTCATTTCCAGTGTCTAGTTTTGTAATCCTATTGGGGTTCCCCTTGTTTGTTGCCATTGCGATTCGTTACCTGCATCTCTTCTTGTCAAGCCCTTGTTACCATGTGTATTTAAGGTGCATTCATGCCATGTAATTACCGTAATTATGAGATCCCAATTTGTAAAAAGCATTCACACCCTCAGAAATCGTAATTACAATTTGTAAACTGGAAATTTTCAAGTTACAACTTGTACCATGTGACCGCTGTACCACCTGACTGCCTCATATGTATTTAGCCGCTTTAGGCCTTGATAGTGTTGCCATAAAAATGCATAATTCCCAGTCTAAGGACGTGACCAGCTCTGATTAGAACCTCAGATGTTGTCATCTCAAAATTATTGTAATTATGATATGGCATATGATATGTTTCCTGTGCTGGTTGTCAAGTCCTGTCCATTGTGGGTGTATGAATGGTTTTCTCTGTTGGGTGTAGGTGTGTCAAAGACATACAAAATGTGCAGTGTTATGGGTACTCCTGAACCAGTGTTTTAAACACTGATCTAAAACCCGTCAGATTGGCTAATGACAAATAGCACAGTAGTACAATAAATTATAACTGTCGTGTTTGAGAGGTTTCAGCAGATATTTATGCATATACTGTGGGCCTGAGCTAAGAAATAAGGAAAGCACAGATTTTTTCCATGGTCTGTATTGAAATTGATTTTAGAGCAATAGGAAAAACAAATCTAAATCAAAAACCATCTATTTCCTGGAGACTGTTGGATGCAGTTTGGAGCTTTATATTTCATTTGAAAGCAGGTGTGTGTGTGTGTTTTATGGCTTCTTATTCACATTCCCCACCAAGCCAGTTGCAGTCATTGAGTTTGGAGTAGATCTTATTACATCAGAGTCAATCAAGCTCTATAACCTTAATCTGTTTTTTTTTCTTTCTCGCCTATTAATCTAATTCATCCTCCTTCAGGGCAAGGGTAGTGTGAGTATATGTGTTTGTGTGTGTGAATGATCACCGGATCTCTATCACAATGCTTGTGTGGTGACTAGCATCGGTACTTAAAGTTTCAAGACCACTTTTGTGAATATTAGTACTGTCATTACATCCATCTTGTCCATTTTTCCTTCTTACGTTTAAAAAAAAATCTCCATCCACATGAAAAAGCAAACGCATGCTATGAAGCACTGTCAAGAGCATGCCAAACCAACAGGTGGCGATATAATCTCAACCATAAAGCCATGTTGGCCAATCAGAAGCCTGAAAAAGTCTTCAGTGGGCGGAGATAACAGCGCAGGCTCCGACGTCACAAGACAAAAACACTGCAACCGGAGTTTTTGAAAAACTTCACCCTGGCAGGCGTTTTCAAAAATGTTCAGTTTTAGTGAACTGGTGCTGTGTTTGCGTGTGGACGAACGGCCTAACCGCGTAGAAAAAGCGTAGAAATAATCGCATTCGTGTGGACAGGGCCTCAGTCTTAACATAAAACCAATCACTTACACTGCAGTAAATAAAATAAAATAAAATGAAATAAAATAAATCGGATCAGAGAGTTAATGTTGGACAAAAATCAGTACTTTATTAACAAAAAGGGTGAAGAACAAAACAGGTGACTAAATGAGGATGGCTGAGGGTGAAGTGTGTGCTTTTGTGCAGGACCTGATTACGGTGAAGGTCAGTGACAGGTGAGAGGATTAATTGTAAATAGGTGCGGGTGATTAGTATTCGGGTGACTGTGCTCGTTCAGTGCTGGTGACAGAGGAGCCTGGTGTGTCTGTAGCACAATATTTTAATGCGCATTTTGAAGTATTGCATGAGAAACGAGTGATGGAAACAGCAAATTTCGAATAAAAATCCCTTAATTCGCAAAAAAGTTTTTGCGCTCTGTAGCGAATCAGCTCATGGGGAAATATGAATAATTAACCATAACTAATTATGATTAATTATTAATATTTTAGATCCACTGTAGATATTTAGCTGACCACTCAGGGTCAACCGTCTTGTCAATTCTAAGAACGTTAATTTCCTGGTTAAAGGAAATAACTTTCTTACTGTACAATTCTATAAGTTTGTAACATAAATCTGCATGATTATTGACT